>NC_036253.1:4789163-4790660 GCF_002742605.1 Olea europaea var. sylvestris | reverse complement strand
TACATATTAAAAAAAAGTGACAAACATTCAAAAAGTGACGAAATTAAAAAAAAAAAGTGACACAAATAAAAAAAAGTAACTGAAAATAAAAAAAGTGACGAATCATAACCCACGATTTTCAATAAAGCCAATTTATCCAATAAGTTCACAACTAATGAACAAATTAAAAACTTTTGAATTGACAACTTGAACGATATAATCATAATCCAAAAATTTAAATGCAACCAAGTTTGCAATAAGCTCACAATTAATGAAAATTGATGACTAAACTAAGATGTAAATGTCACAAAATTTCATAAACACTCATTGTAGAGTCTATCCTTTATCAAGCCATTCCCAAATCCAACCACAGAGGTCTAGCCACTAGGAGCTGAACTTGATAACATAAATCCCCACGAAGTATTTGCACGTCACTTCCACCAATAATTTTCCCCATATCTTCCACGAGTAAATATGACCCCTCCAATTTATGTTGGCCAGTAAGCTGGGACACCATGTTTAGCAACTTAAAAAACCAGCAGTTGAAGTTCAAAATCAAAAATAATTTCATCAATTAATGATACGGAACATAGACACAGCATTTCAACAATTTGAAGCTACTATATTCAAATCCAAATACTTATAACATTTTTAGTTTAAAAACAAAGAAATGCCTCCGCTTCAATTCCACAAAATATACCGAAGTAATATTATTTCTCCCAAGCAATTCATTTTTCAATCTTCAACATAAAAAACCTTGAAATATAAAGAATCAAGCAAATACTAATTACACATTTTCCTAAAAAATATAACTCCATAAAAATGGCCAAGATACTATACCAAAACATTCGAAACCTGTGGTTGAGAGTTGAAAAGGAGTCGACAAAGACGGATCGAAAAGTTGAGTCGGATGAAGTTTCTCGAATAGGAAATCACTGCTGTTGAGGAGTGGGGGAGGGTTTCGGGTATTGGAATTTTATGATTCAAAGAGTTCTCCTCTCTGATTTGGATTTCTATTTTGGGTGATTTTATTGTTGATGTTTTGGAAGTAATTAATACGGTAATAATATTTTGATTTAGTTTTAGAGTACTAATCTAGTACTTAAATTTTTTGAGGTAGTAGGCCTAATTTCCTCATAAAATTTTGACACATAACCTGCTATATTTATTTCAAAAGTATACATGTCAAATCACAATAAATGCTATATTTTTCGTTGATTTTTTCATTTTTTTAATGAAACAGTATTCAAATATCGAGAATGACTATGTAATGTCGAGAATATCTCCGTGACATGGAGCCAAATGTCGAGAATGTCTCTGTGACACGGAGAAGTAATTTTTTCCTTTTTTTTTTTTTTAATGAAACAGTGTTCAAATGTCGAGAATGATATATGTAATGTCAAGAATGTCTCCATGACACGGAGGCAAATGTCGAGAATGTCTCCGTGACACAGAGGCAAGTGCCTCCGTGTCACGAAGACGTGATTTTTTTTTAAAGTATCATATTTTTTGTTTTCA
>NC_036253.1:4778511-4788382 GCF_002742605.1 Olea europaea var. sylvestris | reverse complement strand
TTTTTTTTTAATTTTTAATTTTTTTTAATTTTTTGGTCGTCCAAATTTATTTTAATATAACTTCTCATGGAAGTCACTTCTCAAAATTCGTGACAAATTGATAAAAAAATCAAAGGTCAAGAATACCATTTCAAAATGTAGCTTTTCATTAAGGACATAATAGATAAATTGATACCAAATTCAAATGAATGGACACTTTTTAACTCATACCTTTAAATTTGAACATTCTTTAAAATGCCTCATAAAATAAAATAAATGAGACAGAAAATAAAGATATTTTAACAATGATCCCGATGGGAGGACCGCTTCTATCCTAGCATGCCACACCCCATTTTGATCCCATTAAAAATATGAACAATTCTTCTCAAACAGGGCCATGTAAGCCCTGTTTTTCTACCTATTGACAAGGTGCTTGTTATGTGGCCTTGTTTTTTTTAGCAAAACTCTAAAAATATTAAAGTAGGCAGTAGCTATAATTTTAAATTTTTATAATAAAAATATTATAAATATGTATATTCGTAGACACAAGAATTATAATTATGGAAAAAGAGCATAAGATTCGGCGGAATTGATGCGGTGATTTATGTACAAGTGTCATTTTCGGCCTAAAAATGTCTGCTAGGCTGTCTGTCCTGTCTCAATTTTTTTTTGTGAGAGAGATTTTCAGCTGGATACGGAAAGAGAAAATAAAAGGTGGAGAAAGAATCGCTTCCCTTGGTACATGATCAACCACATTTATATGTGTATAGTCAAATATATTCGCGAATATAGAGAGAGAAACATATAGATACAGAGAAAATAAAAGGGTGTTTGAGGGGAGAGGGAGAGCCGACGGCCATGGCAGAGTCGAGCGACTCGGTTTCTGTCAATGTGGAAACAATCTACCTTGGAGGGAAGGTTACATTTCTGTCTATCTATGGGTTCACATTTTGTTTTTTCATAAAATTTTATATCTAGGTTTTGACATTCAAAGTCTAATAGTTGCTAGGTTTGCATGTCTATTAATGGGTTTCTTTAAATGGAATTTGTTCTATTTTATTCATTGGGTTCAAGCATTTTTAGTTCTATTTATTTTTGTTTGAACTTTTGGTATGAAAATCAAAGAGATGAAAGGATCTTGACTGCTGTTTTATCAGGTTGATGAGAAATCTTGAATTCAGTTGGCTAAAATGAACATTATCTTAATTTTTCATTTCTTGAATTCTATTTTTTCTTCTGATTGCTGAATGTTATTAGTTAATACTTGCTAATCATCCTCTTTTTGTCATGTCTTCAGTTACAAAACATGCCATCAATGTACCTCCTTAAAAAGCAAAGAACTTCTTTAGGCAAATAAAAGTAATAATTCAACACAAAAGTGTAAGCTGTGTAGTAAAGGCAACGAGTACAGAATTGAACTTTAGTCAATTCCATAGAATTCAATACTTTCTGCTTCAAGAAAATCAAGTTTAAAATTCAATATTTTTTGCTACATTATTTCTTTTGCAACATCGTTGATGTTGAGGACAAATCCCCTTATTCTCACACACTTGAGTGCAGGGTTGAGAACTTCCAAATGAGAGAAGGGACGAAGAAGGGTATTTTAGCAATACTCTAACTAAACTGAAACCTTTTGCAATTCTAAAGAAATGTAACATGTCAGCCGTTTATTATTTTCTCTTTTCTATTTGGTCATGTTTAGAAATTTTCCTCTCCTGCATTTAGTCCTTTTTCTTCTGGGCAAATCTGGTTGGTACAGCAGCAATTTCAGTCTCATTGTGATTTTTTACAATGTGAGTATTATTACTTTTCTTTTTGTTAGTAAAATTGTGTATATAATTGTGCTTATATTATTCTTCACTCAGCAGCATATTATACGAACTGGCCAAGGTTCTATCTCTGTTATAATTTATGGAGACCAAGATAAGCCAGCTCTGATCACTTATCCAGATTTAGCTTTAAATTGTGAGTGATAAGTTTGCTCTGATAGTAATTGTTTTTACTTTTAGTATTATCTTTAGTCACAGTTTTTTATATTTAGCTTTAAATTTTTGAGCAACGAGGTTTCTTTTAGCTGCAGTCTCTGAAATTTTTCTTTGGGACATTATATTTCATGCAGACATGTCTTGTTTCCAACAATTGTTCTTCTGTCCAGAAGCTGCATCTTTGCTGCTTCACAATTTCTGCATTTACCACATTTGTCCGCCTGGGCATGAGGTCTGTAATTTGGCCAACCCGTCTGTGATTGTGTAAATACTTTGGCATCTTTCCTGTATCAGTTATTTACTGACTATATTACACATTATTTCCACTGCATTTTATAACTGACGTTGACTTTCTCGTGGGAATTCATATGAGCTCTTGCAGTTGGGAGCTGCAGCACTTAATCCTGAAGATCCAGTGCCTTCGGTTGATGATTTAACGGATCAGATTCTTGAAGTTCTAAACTATTTTAGGTAATCATATACTTCATGAATTTTGATGGGATATTTTTTATTGTTAGTGTTCTATTTTGTTAGTTTCAAGTCAAAATGTGACAGTTGCTAAAGTTGAAGATAAGAGGCTATTTTGGAGTGTTGAGATCAAAGATATGAGAAATTGCATAGTTGTCTTAGAACTAACGATGCCGTGAAAGCTCACAAGTTATCTTTGATATGAGGGAGAATGGAAATACATTTAAAGCAAGTTAATGTATTAAATACCAAGTTAAGTGCATTAAACATGTAAATCAAAGTTTCTCTTCAAAGCGATGAAATTACAAATGATAGGGAAATTACTTCTAACAGCTCATAAAATGTATGGTAATAAAGATGCCATATGAACTGATAAAAGGTGTTATAATTTCTACTTAAAAGAATAAAATTGTTTCAAGATTGTTTAAATTATATAGGTGTTCATGAATCATATTATGTGGACGTTCATGACTCATACTATGATTGCGGAAGATGTTATTGTTACACCCCAATATTCAGATCCTTAAAATTTCGTACCATATGTTTAAAACAAAACATGTAATAAATTTTAACTTGAAGCAGATATAAAAATTTTCTATCATAAAACAAGAACAATTATGAGGCAACATATATATTTTTGTAAAATATTGTTGAACCACTTGACCTAAAAGCTTAAGCTATTAAATGAGGCCAAATTTATGTCTTTTAAATATTGTCTCAAAAATACATGGATAATAATTGCAGGTACTGATTGATCTTTACTTCACATCCAAAGTACAATGCCACTCATGTGCCCCAGATGTCTTATCTAACATCAGTGGTCATGAATTTATTTTCTATCTCTAGGAATTAAGTTTGATCTTATTAAACATTCACACCGTTACACCACCTTATATATATCTTAATTCTGACTATAAACAATGTATTTACTAACCTTTTCTTAAACAACACTTTAACTTCGATCCATATTTTTATGGCCCCAATTATAGCATGAAATAGCATTGTAATTAGAGATGTCAACGAGTCGAACTGAGCCAGCTCGCGAACAAAAACTCAATGCTTGGGATCAGATTGAGTAAAAATGGTTTGGGTTTTTTTTTGCCTACGCCGAGCCTAGCTTTCTTGGCCAATAAATCTAGGGTCGACCTGAGCTAGCTCGCCTTTTTTTAATTCATGACAATTCTAAAGTTTTTAAGAAATTTAAAATTTTTGCAATTTATATGAATTATAAATTAAATAAAAATTACAACTTTCCTCCTTTTTAGGCTTAGGACTGACTACGTAGGCGAAGTTAAAATTATGCACAATAAAATATTTCGTATACAATTTTTTTTAAGATAAATAAATTTTAAAATTACTTATTTTTTTGAACTAATCAATTTCAAAACTTATAATATCCTATGTTTGGATTTGCTATAACTTTTCAGCCATTATGCTATCACCTTGTTGTTGAATACGTAATTCCACACATTCCTAGTCCATCAAGCATATTAAAACATCAAATATATCTTCTTTTAGTCTTGATTGTTCGTTTGATAGAATTTGACCACCTAAACTAAATGCAGCCTACGATGCTACTGTAGACATCAAAGGTGTTAGTAGATCACATGCAATTTTTTATACAATTGGATATTGCCTTTTGTTACACTTTCACCATAATAGAAGACTAAATTCGTGTAATTCTTTTGGTTGTAACACACTATGAACGTCCATGCATATATATATACCTATCTAATTTAGAGGGAATTTCAAGATTTGTACTACTAATATCTATCGATCTAGATATTGATGAACTAGAACTAAATGAGGGAACACTTGTATTAGTGTCCAAATAATTCCTTATATCATCTAAATTTGATGAAATATTTCTTGAAAAAGAACTTTTGGAAGTAAAACTGTCCTGATCTCCTTTTTCAGCATAATAGTTATATATTTCACATTACATAGATTCTATATGCACGTATGATAATTTCACATTCATGAAATTTGTAATCCTCTTTATAATAGCTTTTATGTTAGTTAAACTAAGTTGAGGGTCCATCAACGAAGCTAAAAGAAATAAAGAAGACAACTCTTTCCAATATTTATGAAATTTTAACTCTATAGAGTAGACTATTTCAACAAAATTGGCAAATTCCCATATTTATGAAATGTTTGTGAAATGTTGAAAAATTGTTGTAAAACAAGTGAAGATGTAGGATGATAAACACTGTTACATTCCTTTATGGCATCAAAAAGAGGTTTTAAGAATTTTTTCACACAAAATGCAATAGACATTCACGATCTTCCAAATTATATTCGGGTCTGTATGTATGTCTATCATTATAATATAGTAAAATAATTTTCACACGAATGTAATATAAGATATGTATAGTTCCATCTATTTGTTAGATCAGTGACAAATGATTTATCTTGTAAGTCATACTCTGCACAAAAAACTATTAAATGCTTGCTTTCTTGTTGGTGACATAATAATAAAATTTATTACTTGTCAAATTTTATCTAAAGGTAATTTTATATGTTTTAATCTATCTTTTACAATCAAATTGATAATGTGGCATACACAATGTTGAGGAAAAATAAACTACCAAATGTGGGGTTAAGTTAATTAATAAATTTTTTTTATAAAACTTTTGTTCACACTAGCATTTTCAAAACTAAAATTTCGAACCATTTTTTGTATACTATATTTTTGTATAATATCTTTTAAGACCATGTATATGTTAGTGTCATTATGACGATATTCTACACATTTGAATATAATAATCTTATTATGTAGAAGCCACATGTGATCAATGTAATGAATCGTAGCAGTAATATAACATTTTTTATTTCACCGGTCCATAAATCAGGGTCAACGATATAACACTACAGTTGTAAGCGGTATCTCTATTGCAGCTACTTATGCAGTCATTCCTTCACGATATCTTTCCTGTGAATATACAACGATGGAACGACTAGAACTAGAATCGCCAAATACTAATTCGAATTGTTTTGGGTCAAGCTCGGTTGGTTTTGCTTTGCAACTCCTTAATATGTACATGCCTATTCAAATGCATAATCCTTAAATCGGGCTTCCAACTTAGTTCTTTATTATAGTAATTGCAACATGCTTTCCAAATATTACCTCTATTTTAAACACCAACTTTCTTAGTGTCATATGTTGCCAAAAATCCTTGGATTCTTTCGACATTTTAGTCTCGAGTATTTCTTACTCTTTGATATCCTCCAAATCGATGCATCATGGTCGGATGTAGTACTCAAACTACCCCTAAACTTATTAATCTTATCACAACTAAAATCTATCTATGGCTATTGTAACAAAAGATATTGAACATTAAAGTAAAAGAAATTGAATATTAGAGTAAAGAAATTGGATATTGAAGTTGAAGCTAGAATACTACAAGTTAAAATTAATTGAAGTAAATTGATATGAAATTCAAAATTTACCTCATATTTATAGCTAAAAAAAAATATATATATATCCGTTTCACTTTCAGCTAAATTTTAATTTCAAATTTGAATACGTGTTCAAACTTCAAATTAGCTATGGTGGCAACTATTGCTTCCGTAAGGATACGCTACCTTAAGAAGGCAGCTACTGCTACGCGTAGTTGCTTTGATGCAACCTTTTTCATGTTGTTATTATTATTATTTATTTATTTATTTATTTATTTATACTTTTTTTAAGGCTTAGCTCATTATGGGCTGGCCCATGTGACTTGGGCTCGAGCCAATGCCCCAAAATGGGCTCAGTTCCTCAGAGCCATGAGCCGGACCGACCCGGGCTTTTCTCGGCCCTACCAGCTTGTCAAATTGACACCCCCAATCATAACCCACACAATTTCTCACTTTATTAGTCAGTTTAGCTGCTTTCAATTGAAGTATAATATATTAATAACTATAGGCATGATCAAATCAAGTCTTCAACCATTAGAGGTCAAAAACATGTATCTGTTGGAAAAATAAAAAAATAAAAAATTGCAAAGTACAAAAGCTGTATACATTCTTTTATCCATTCTCTCCCAAATATTTACCACACATAACCAACATTGTGAGAAAGATCTAGGCACCAAAAATAAAAGAAAATTTCATCCCTGCATCAAGCTAGGAATTTATAACTCGATCTACTCAAATTTAGAAATTTGTTAGAGCAAATCCTGACTCAAACTTTCCACGAAATTGTCATGAAGGTCTTTATATCGTTTTACACTGAAATACCCAATTTTGACCTCTTAATTAAGGATTAATTTGAATATCGTTAAATTTTCCAAATTTGTACTGTATGGTAGTTAGTGCTTCCTTATAGGGCTGAGGAAAAGAATTGCTAATTTAAACCTAACCTTTAGTTCGCTTGTGAGACCTTGTATTTCTCATTGTCCGTGCTTGGAATTTTCCCTATATTAAATACGGAAACTTGACGATAAAAATTAGGATTATAAAATTCATTTCTAACAAGCTATATTTGGCTTGTTATTTGTGAAGTCACAGTTTAACAATTTTTCAGTCCAATAGATGAGCTGTGAAGAAACCAGACCCCTGGGAAAATTTCTGGCTCTGCCGCTGCTGAGAGTGATCATTTTAGGTATTCAGTTTTGATTATTAACAAGGAAGACTCGAAACAATCATCTTATGGACATATCTTAATGAGAATATTAAGTAACGTACGATTGAGAATAAATTAGGGAAATGAAGTTGTTCACAAGATTGATGAAACTGAAATTTACGTGGTTTGATGTGGTTGCCAAGGATTTTATTTCTTTGTAATAGATCTCTTGGTAGACTTAGAAATGGATCAAACAGACCAACTCCAAATTTATCAAAATATGACTTAGTTGCATCCCATTTTGTTGCTTGTTACGTTTGTTGCTACTTGATAAAATCATTATTATGTAACTAATAATGAAACTTCTCCTAATAAGACGAGATTAACTTCGTTCAGGCTCGGTGCAGTGATGGGCATGGGTGTGACGGCTGGCGCTTACATCCTCACCTTGTTTGCTGTACGGTTTATTTAGCTGTTTCAGCATTATAGTCCTGATCTTTTAAACTTTTACATCTCACTGTAGTGTATGTCACAGATGAAATACAAGGAGCGGATTCTTGGTTTGATCCTTGTTTCCCCTCTGTGCAAAGCTCCATCTTGGACTGAATGGTTCCATAACAAGGTAAAATTTATTTCCCTCTCTATAACTCGTACATTACTAAAAGGAATTCCCAAGTGAATGTTGAGATCATTTAAAATGTGTAGGTGATGTCAAATTTGCTATATTTCTATGGCATGTGTGGGCTGCTAAAGGAATATTTACTTTCTCGGTATTTCAGCAAGGTAATTTAATATCTATTTTCAGTCTCCGCCTTTCCGCCTCTCCACAATCTGTCAATCTTTCCTTTTAGGATATTATCTAATATAGATTTTTCTCTTAATTGTACCAGGAAGTCCGTGGCAGTTCTGAGGTTCCAGAATCAGATATAGTTCAAGCATGCAGAAGAGTTACTGCTTCAATGCCATCTTTCTTTCCATTTTTTATTGACTTTTTGTGATTAAACTATACTTTTGGAGCTTAACTTGTATGGAATCTCTTTTAATTTGTTTATGCTTTTTTCAGTTGCTAGATGAGAGGCAGAGCATAAATGTCCTGCGGTTTCTACAAGCATTAGATAGGTAATTACAAAGCTGAGCTTTATTTAGAATTCCATTGTTTGATTAAAAACTCACTCCCTTAAGCTACATTTTGCCAATGAGCAGGAGATCAGACATCAGTGAAGGTTTAAGAACACTTGGATGCCGAACGCTGATATTCGTTGGAGAGAACTCTCCTTTCCAATCCGAAGCTCTTCACATGATTGCTAAACTGGACAGAAGATGCAGTGCCTTAGTTGAGGTATGAAATAAACACATTCATTGTTATGCTTGTTGGTCTCGAAAACTTGAAACCAACAAGTCCCTTGTCTCCTCCTTGTCGAATCACCCTTCATATAGCCTTTTCTGGTCATTTGGAGCACCTTGAGAGCTACTTTACCGAGAATTCTCCATCAAGGCTAGATGATGAAGAGCAAGAACTTTGCTAGGGTTTCTTTCACTTGCTTTTCTTATGATATTCTTAATTATTTATAGATATCGCAAGCCTATGGGCTTTTTAGCCTTTTTACTTCTGGACACGTCACCTCGCCGTTGGGGGGTTCTAATCATATTTTGATTCTAGATAGTTTCATCTCTGACAAGTGGTGTTCACCTGTTGGTTAGCTGGTTACTTTCATTAGATTCTTTAGATCACCTTATGCACGTACTCCATTAATAGTTTTGCCACATGGAAGCTCCTCTTTGCTGCTACGTGACTAAGAGGGTATTTTTTTGCTCCCCATTGGGGGACAAGGTTCCTGAGTGACTCCATAGCTTCGATTGGTGCATCTTTGCTGGGATCCAAATGACTCCAAGTAAATTGGTTAGCTTATAAAAACTTGGCCCATTGGGCTGAGACGAGTCAATCTCTTATTTAAATCATGGATGAGTTCTGTGAGTTCAAAGGTATGGCCCTGTCTGGCAAAGCCTAGGGAGAAATGGTCTTATAGCTTCGCCTTGTCCGCTAGGGCGAAGCTTAGCTTGTCCTTATTTTACACTGACATCGTTTTGGTTGGTCACATGGCTTCCTTCTTTATACATGGTTCCAGCCTGGCATCCATGTGGCACTGTTTTGTGCCGTTTGGAATCATGTAGTGACAATGCTATCTTTATTTTAGGAGGCAAGAACGTTCTCTCTCTATTTTAGGCTTATGTGGCATAGTGATTCATTGAACACAGCTCGAATCATCTAGAAAAAGTTTTCTTGGTTACTTTGGTTCTTGTATATGTTTACTGAAGGCAGAATTTCGACTTGTTATTTAAAGTTGTGGGCATTTTTATAAAGAAAACTGATTTGAGTATAACATGCTTCTGTTGGTTAATGAATTTTAATTATCACAATAGGAATTTAATTTTCTTTTGAAGATTAAAACCATGTAAATAAGGATTTTAGTGATCTTGAGATCATTGAATTATAAAATCCTCACACATAGGAAGGAGAGATGATAACCTTTTGAAAGAGCTTTTAATAGCCTAGCCAATTGCTTCCTCCCTTAGATCTTCTCCCTTGCTCTCACAAGGTTTATTTCCTTTTGAGGAAAATGAAAAGTGGCTAACCCTAATTCTCATATAAAAATGTCAATAAAGTGCATTTTATAATGCCCTATTAGGGTTTGGAAATTGCGCAAATTTCCTTGGACTTTATTGTAGTGGATCAATTAAGTCACACACCTTTTATTGAAGTCAAGAGAGGGACCTAATCGGATTCACATGACCCAAACTACAATAGATGTTCCCGGCTTATTCTACCAAAAAATCGAGATTGCACTCTCGAGTCGAGTGATAGTTATAGAAGCAAATTATGATCCAATAACAA
>NC_036253.1:4736145-4776190 GCF_002742605.1 Olea europaea var. sylvestris | reverse complement strand
GGTTTTCAACGGCTTCTAGATTTAGACCAAAATTTTTCCATTCAAAGCATTTGGTAGTTGCGTGGATGATTTTGGGAGATGTAGTGTTGTTGTTGAAACTAAAACTAATCCCATCATTAAGGCATCTGAGTGGAATAAATCTATTTAGGGCTTGTTTGGTTTGCATTTCTGTTTTCTATTTTCAATTTTGAATTCATTTTCTGCTTTTTTATTTTGAGGGATCATTTAAATATTGCAGAAAACGCATTTGGTTTAAAAAGTTTACAAATAATTTAATGATATTTTTTCAATTAATTTGATCATTTAGTAAAACATATCAATTTTATGCTAATATATGATCAAAAAATATATAGGGCATGTTTGAGCCACATTATTTCAAAAAATGCATTCTTAAACAGTGATTTAACATCATTTCAATCACACATTCTCCAATAAAATAATATTATATTCAAATCAAAAACTTTTCCTTATTTTTTAATCACGCATTTCCCATCAATACACTATTCAAGAATGCATTATTATCAAAATAATGTGACTCAAACACCCCCATATTAAATTTGGTTAAATAAAAGGAATCATTGAAAAATTGAGAGAGGGCACAAGATAGATGGATTTTCTACTAAGGTTCTTGGAGGAGTTTGGGATGAGAGACCGAGAAATGAGCATTTGTATTTGGATAGATTTTTTGTGATTTTATTAATTATTTCAATTTGAGAAATTTTTAAGTTCATTTTCCTTATTTTAAGTTTTTTGAAACGCCCAAAACATCAAAAAAGTCATTTTAAGTTTTATGTTATAAAATTTTCCTTATTTTCGAAAACACATTTTTGAAAATAAAATACTAAACACGTTTTAGTGTTTTAGAAAATTAAAAATGACCTCAAAACGGCAAATCAAACACACTTTAACCTTTTCCGCAATTTTCTTACCTCTTAATGGATTTGGTCTAAAAAGCAAATTTTTTTCAAATATTTTTAAATCAAAAGCAAAAATTCTAGTTACTTCTGTCATTTCGAACTACAGATGAGATAAAAAATGAATTACCATCATTCCAACCATGAACGCCTAAATCAAAGGAAAAAAAAAAGGTTAATTTATTGACTAATTTATTTTCTAAGATAACAAGATCCACGCTACTCGATAAAATGACCAAGTTGGATTTTAGCAACATTGGTAGACCTCTAGTGATTTATGTTGAAAGAAGACTATTCATTCTCCAATGAATTTTACAAATAATCACAACCTAAACTCAAGCTACTGTAATGATTTAGATCTATTAAAACCTTTCAGAATCAAGTTAATTGTTTCAATGGTCACTGAATTAAGGTTCATGTCTTTGATTGGCCATTGAACTTTAAAATGTCGAGTTTTGGTCACTGAACTTAAGTCAATATTTTCGATTGCTCACTAGACTTAGATCCATGTCTTTGATTGCTCACTGAAATTTAAAATATCGAGTTTTGGTCACTAAACTTTGAAATATGATGTACGTTACTTACTAGCGTAACTGTTGAACTTTAAAAAATATTGAATTTACAATTAATAATGTATAACATTTTTCAAAGTTCAGTGAGTAAAGTACTACATTTTCAAAGTTTAGTGGCCAAAACTCGATATTTTAAATTTCAATGAGTAATCGAAGACATGGACCAAAATTTAGTGACCAAAATTTGACATTTTTTAAAGTTCAGTGGTCAAAACTCGACATTTTAAACTTTAGTGGCCAATCAAAGACGCAGACCTTAGTTCAGTAACCAAAACTCGACATTTTAAAGTTCAATGGTCAATCAAAGACAGTGACCTAAGTTCAGTGACCATTGGAACAATTAACTCTTCAGAATCCCCATATCTAAATCCAAACACATACCAGCAGAGATTTTAATAGTTCTAAACCATTAGATTAGCCTACTTTATGAATTTACATAAAAGGTTTCCTTTTGAAAATCCTATATGATGAAAAATTCATTTTCTAGGCCTATACTATCCTATAAAGGCACAACTTTATTTCCCAAAAGACTAAAGGAATAAAAAAAGCGTGCCCCTAAAAAGCATAAGCTGACCATGTAGTGCATATAGGCATTGACAAATTTTGAGAGCAAAGATACATTTCAATGATTGATAAATATATTGTTGTACCAAATGATCCAAAAAACACTGACTAGGACTCCTAGTTTGAAAATCTTAATCAAATCAAATACAATAGGCCACCCAAGGATAAACAGCCCATTGGAAGAGCCATGGGTTCCTTGACAACTACCCTTCACCCCACCCCCACCCTACCCGCCACTCCATGCTCTTTCAAGGCAACCTCATCCAGTGACATACTGCCCCTGGTTTTAAAAAACCAAGAACTGAAATGCAATGGACAGCCCAGTTTTGTGTAAAGTTCCCATCACTAAAAACATTATACAAAATCTAGTTGGCATGTAAAGTATAGATTTCAAGAAGGCCTCACATGCCTTGAAAGACTTTATGAGGGATATTCTTCACTAGGATATGCAGAAAAATAAAGGAAGATGATAATAACATATTCATTTTATTTGAATTAAGTCTTCATGATTGAACTCGATTTTTATTAATGATCTAGCATGTGCATAATTTTTATATATAGATAGCAGCAAGACATGAATATAAGATATCTACGAAGAAGTCAAATTGAACAAATTGTTTAAAAGGTTGATATTGTGTCTTCAATACAAAGAGATCTGATACATGGTCAATTAATTGAAAATTACCTAGCTTTTTCCAAAGGACTCAAAATAAATCTTTCTTTCAATGTGGGTCATGGTACACCTGCAGCTATCCCTTCTTCAAAACTAACCGACCTAATTTTATCATTAAAATATTCCATCTCCTCCAGTGTCCAGGCCTATAAATATAATCCATCCACTCAAATAACTTCTACATCCTAACTTGAAGCTGAAAAAGGTTATTATATTTTCTCAGCCAAAAAAAAAGAAAAGAAGAAAAAGGAGATGGAAATCCCTGTGATTGACTTCAGTAAGATTGAGGGTGAGAATAGAGGTGAAGCAATGGCACTTCTTCATGAAGCATGCAAAAACTTTGGCTTTTTCATGGTAATGAAATGTTGTTTAAATATCTCAAAAGTCATTTATAGCATGTTTTGTAAGATAGATTGGACAGTTGACTATACTATCTAATTCTATCTAGTAGTATCTACCAAACATACCACATTCTAAAATAAGCGTTCTTCATATCATGATATGTAACTGCAGATTGAGAACCATGGAATTGATAAAGACCTTATGGAGAAAGTGAAGCATTTGGTGAATCTGCATTATGAAGAGAACATGCAAGGCGAATTTTTTGACTCAGAGACAGCAAAGAGTTTGGCAAACAATGAGTATATCAGCGGCAAAGACTGGGAAACCACCTTCTTCGTTTGGCATCGTCCAAATTCCAACATCAATGAGCTTACCCTGTCAAAAGATCTTAGGTAAGTTATAACTTATAAAAATCCTTGATGGTCGTTCAGTAAGATAAAATATACGGCACTAGACACCATTGAGGAAAATAAAAAACTAGCAGCTAAAATCTCGTTCATTATATTATTTAATCACGTCCAATACTGCACACCAAGCATGCAAATACAAAATCTTAAAATGATGATATAGATAACCAACCATTTAACTCATTTGGATTAATAATGAAACATATATGCAGCAAAACGATGGACGCATACATTGATCAACTGATTAAGCTTGCGGAAAAGCTTTCCGAGCTCATGTGTGAGAATCTGGGTATACAAAGGAATTCCATAATGGAAGGATTTGCTGGAGGCAGCGCTCCTTCCGTGGGGACAAAAGTGGCAATATATCCCGAATGCCCTCGCCCTGAACTCATCAGAGGACTCCGAGAGCATACAGATGCTGGTGGGATTATTCTCCTGCTGCAAGATGATAAAGTCCCTGGCCTTGAATTTTTCAAAGACGGAAAATGGGTGAAAATTCCGCCTTCAATAAACAACAGACTTTTCGTAAATACAGGTGATCAACTGGAAATTTTAAGTAATGGAGCTTACAAGAGTGCTTTGCACCGAGTCTTGGCTATGAAGGATGGAAGCAGACTCTCCATCGCCACCTTCTACAACCCTGCTGGTGATGCAATCATTTCTCCATCTCCACAGCTATTGTTACCCAATCATTTCCGCTTCCAAGATTACCTAGACCTTTATACCAAAACTAAATTCGAAGAAAAGGGTCTCAGGTTTGAGTCCATGAAGAGCATGGCAAATGGACACTAAGAACATGTTCAGTACACGGCATTGGACACAACTAGACGGTAAAACGGACAAGATTTCAGCTTTTTCTCTTCCTTTATACTGTCTTGTATTATCCAATGACCTTACTAAACATGCAATAAGTGTTCCTGCAAGAGAGTCATAATTCTTAAATCCGTTATGCGTAACAGTGAAGTAATGTGTCCTATAATTTCCTTCCTTATTTGTCAGTCTTTTTTTTCCCTTTACTTTGTCAAAGTTTAAGAGAACCTGCTGTAGACTGCTTCCTTAACTTTTCTTTCATAGGTAATATATAAACTACAATGTTAAAAAATTTCATTTCCATTATATTGTATTAACGAGGCCAAGTACTCAGCCATCGAAGGCAAAATATGTTCTCAAAATGCATTATCATAGATATGCTGATCAGACTGTAAACATAAATGAAAATTCTCACTAATATGCTTAAGGTTTCAACCAACTTTAGCATCCCCAAGACTAAAATTCATTCTTAAGAATAGCAACACCAGCATACATAAGATAATATGAAGCAAAAATATTATGCATCGACTCCGACAAATGTCTGACACGACATGTGTCAAATATGTCGCATGTGATTTTTTAAAAACGTACTGACATAATACATCGTCGACATGTAGATTAAATTTTTAAAATTCTTCGTTTATATAGTATAAATTTAGTTTTATAATTTTAATCCATTTTTCTTATTGAAATATTTTAACTATGAGTACATATTTGATATTTACTAATCAATCAAGAAATTAAAACAATTCGTTTTGAAAATTAAGTATTACAAATTATCTAGTTGCTTCAAACTTTCCAATAAACCTAACGGAACGGAATGCAGCAAAAAGACTTGCATTCTCGAAGATCTCCAAATTTAATAAGAATGTGGCTAAGATAAGGCCATAAGAAGGATGAAAGTTTCCTTCTCATCTTGATGTCCATCTGATGCTCCTGCAGCTATTATAAACCATTTCTTGTGCTGTAAAGTATGGCCTTTTTTGCCTCTCCTCTTTTTGATGCCCTTTTATCTTCATTGCTGGTATTTCAAACTTAAGAGTCGTCCCGACTGTGGCAGCTGTGGCGATAGCCATGGCTCGTCTCAACTTTCTTTGACTAGTCCCACAGGCATTGCATAGTGACTGTAAACAAAGAAATGAAAAAGAAAAAATGACAAAATTAATCAGTCTTAAGTAACATTTGATCCGAAAATTAATCCGAAATTTAAATAAGTACACTGGGGCCTTTCGGACCACTTCCCCAAAGAGGGGTCTTAGTTGTGTTCCAATCAGCACAAACCCTAGTTGTGTTATCAACGTTGTTGTTGCTGCTGTTGTATGAGGAAGTTTTTCTGCTAAAATCAGTTTTCGAAGAAGAGGAATATTGTTCTTCCGATCTTCTAACTTCTTCACACGACTACTAGATATTTTCAGACTCTTGTGATGCGAGTATTTGGAATCCTCCATCAACCTTGTCTGCGAAGACATTCATTTGACTGGATTATTCTCCGATAGGCTTTCGCCCTGATCTTGATCTCTCTTCCTCAGCAGAGATAGTTCGAGTCCATCTTCATCAATTTTCATTATCATCAGAATATATAATTAATTAAACCAACAAAAATCTTCACAAAAACTGTATCAAAACACACTATATATGAAGTACATCTAGATGCTGCTGCTGCTGCTGCTGCTGCTGCTGCTGTTATATTAGACTATGGGATTCATCGACGAAAATATAACATGAGAATGACGATGTTGCATCGATTTGATTTTCATTTTGATCAAGCGGTAAAGGAAAAGGCAGGGAATTTAGGTTCATTCTTAATTATGATCCAAAGCAAGATTAAGAAGAGATAGTGAAGAGTTGTAAATTTGTTTTAAATTTAAGGAAATGCCTGTAGGCTGCAGAAAGGGCCTAGGCATTCATGTGAATTCATGGCAACCAAAAGAGACAAACCAAAAGGAAGGAGAAGAATGCTAGCTACCACACAAGATCATATGATAGTACCTTATCTCTGAATATATAATCCTTATTCAAACTAATGATAAGTACTCTCTATGTCCCACCTTGCTTGAATATGAAAAAATAATCAACGCATAAGGGATTTGGGCTACGATCTCTGAACAAGATTAACAAGCCTCTTACGGTATCTTTGGCATGTTAATTAGATTGGACATTACTGAACAAGACGAAAGACGGTCAATAAACATCTCCCTTGTCATTCTTCTTTAATTTTATGAAGAAAAGTCGCAAGAAGTTATATCCTCGAGGCATAAGCCAATGCAGGTATTGGGAAGCAAATTTTCTACCTCATAATTCCATAGAAATTGGCATTCTATATATAGTTTTTGCCATTGCAGCAAATGGTTATTGTGTTATCAAAGCTATATTGTAGAATTTTGAAGATGTGAAGAAATGTATACTTGCATGCCAGCCTTAGTGTTGCCAAAAGGCATTGAATTGGCTCTGCAGGCGAAGGACTGGAACAGCTTTCCGTGCACCTGTGCTATGTTACTTTACTCACAGCTTCATTCATATTATAGTTTCTAAACTTTCAGACCAACAAAATAAATCTTTTTCTAAATAAATTTTTTGTTCCTTAAATTGATAAGAACTATCTTTTCTTCACTACTTATCCCAACCCAGTCGAGGCCAGCCCCTAGTCCCCGTCCCCCCGGGATTTCTTCGTCCTTCCCATACTGATATAAAGATACATTGAATAAGGAGGTCCCTTCCCCCTCCCATCTTTTTCCCCGTCTTCTTTTTGTGTTCTGTTGTGTTGATTTGGCAACATCTGGAAAAGACCATGGAGGTCAATACATTTGATTGGAATCCCTTTCACTTATTGTGGTCGAATTAATGTAAAAAAGAACCTTTGAGTTTGTTTTTCATTTTCTAGAATAGTGGGTAAATTCAGTATTGACAAATGATTGTAGTTTCCTCTTTTAAATTAGTATTTTATTTCCTTTGCGATTGAGATTTAGACCATTCTCATTCATCAAATTGTAAATTTAAAGTCGAAAATACAAGTGACTTGATTACAAATGATTTTGAAAACTCTACCATATAAAGTAAGATTTTTTGAACTCGAAATTTAAATATTTACAAGTAATATTATTATTCAAAGCATTTTATTGACATCACCATTTGTATGAGCACATCTCAAATGGTGGTGTAAAATTGAGTATAAAATGATACTTTAAAATCACTTTTGCATCCTCATTTACATTTCAATAGATCTAAATTCAAAATTTGCTCCAATGAGAATATCCTAAAAATTGTGTACAAGTGAATCCATAGCTTTTTGTCTCTTATGGATCCCACATGTAAATCTAAAAAAATATATTTAAATTTATATCTTTTTTTATATTTACTGTCAAAAAATCTTGCATCTCCCCTAGAGAGATTTCCGAATATTTTGAAAATCTAAATCACAATTTAGAACTAATTTAGAGAACAATCGGAGATGGTCTATGTAGGCTGTCGAAATCAATCAAACCTTTCAAAAGCCATGAAATTGTTCTGTTTATTGCTAAAAGTTAATACCTCATGAGGAAAATTATAATAAATCGTCGTAAGACATAAATATATATGCCATAACAAGATTGACTCCGTATGCAGCATTGGGGTCACTCGTGTGCATGTCTTGGCTGGAGGCACAGAGAGACACTCAAAACATAATATCAGATTTATAAGGTCTATCCAAAGCCAAATTGCTTTCATAGCTGCTTCATAAACTGAGGGATCGTAGCCTTTGTTCAATGTCAAAATGAGGCTATTTCTTTTATGTTCACGTTGAGTCGAGTCATCTATAAATTCACCACTTAAGGACATACCTATCATCTCCGAACCAACATCCATGATGGCAGAGAAAACCATACTTATTACACGCCCTAAAGTTTGGACCTTATTATTATTATTATTATTTTTACTTTATAAAATTGGTTTAAGAAGAAAAACTAACCACCCCACCCCCAAAACCTCATGTATATGGTTCATATTCATGGAGTTAAATATCTATGATAAGAATAGAAGTGCTAGACGGGTTGAGTCACTCGAGCTCAAGAATGTCAGCAGGCCTTTAAAACAGGTGTGACGAGTACATATCTGATATAATTTTTCTCTCAAGTGTCGAACTTTCACATCCACAGTATATTAACTGTTTAGAGCTTGGACAATGCATTGATTCGACTAAGAATAATAATAAACTTAGAAATCACAAGTTTTTGCAAATAAACAAAGGTAGATTCCTCCAAGCAACCAAATTAATATCAGAATGAGAATAAGCGAAGTAAAATGCATTTATAGATGTAGCTCTCAAACTTGAAACCAAGTTATAGCTCTAACTCACAGTTTCAAAAAAGCAATCCGTCATGTTAATTAATTTGCAGAACAAAACCTCATCCTATTTAATAGGGAAAAAGAAAAATCAAACATAGATGCCAGAAGAAAGTAGCAAGAACAAGGATCCAAAACCCTGTCAATTGAAACAAAAGTTCGGCATTATCAACAAATAGATTGAAATGGGAAAATTTTCATTTGGTGTGAACAAGTATAGACGACGTTGACATACCAAGAAGACAGATGCCACCACCGCTGTAGTGAGCTCCTTCACGAGACTGCGATTCTTCCTGGAGGAAGTAGCTTCATAGCTGCACAGCCAACAAAAAAACAGCTAAATTGACAAAATGAGAAATGAAGACATACACCCTCTCCTACAAGTTCCGGTCGAACTTTCTGTAAGCACCTTCCCTCTGAGCTTATCTTATTTGCGTCATCTTTTTTTATCCAAAGACTCCTTGATACCACGACAGGCCGAAAATTCCATAGAAATATCATTGTATTTCATTGTAAAATCTGTCAGCCTTAAGTGGTCATTTATTTAGCTACTTGTAAAGCAAAAGGGTGAAGTTGTTGTTGAGTCACTAGTAAGTGTTCAGTGATTGATATGCATCAATTAATTTTGCTGCAGATCTAAAGTTGAAAATCTTTGTCTAACACAAATAGAAGAGGATGATGTTGTCAGTAGAAAATCGTCTTCTGACCAAGATAAGAGAAATTTGCTGTAGCTGCCAACAGTGTAGAGATGCAGGAATTAGTGGTTCAGGATCATATTCTAGTGGACAGATGTATTGATCAAACCAGTAAAAATTGATAGCCAAACATTCTTCTCCCTTCATATCTGGTTAGATAAGCTTTAACATTGATATTCATTCTAAATGAATTAAACTAATTGTGATCCCAGGAACATACTATTGCTTATTTAAACTGTTATTGAGATCTCCTCAAGAGTTGTTAAACTCAAATATAAAGTCGATCTAAACCGCGTGAAATATTCTTTAACAATCAAAATAGAAATATTCTTGCATTCACATTTCAACTTAACCTTCAATCATTCAATCATTATTATCTTCTACTATCATTCATTCTCTAATGCAGAATTTGTTTAAACTATTCATACTTTGATTTATCCCATATATTTTTGCAGCATACTCAGTTGTATTTGCTCAAAATGCTCTTAAAAATTATTGTGTTACAATATATTCACTCCCTTCTAGATACCCTGTGGGATCAAATAAGCTTCTAAGTGAGGCACCATCTTCCAAGGACTGCTAGATAACACTTAACCTCATTCGCATATGGAGAAGTACAATTGCATGCTAAGTCCCTACTTAAATTCTCACACTTAATATTCGTCCATGAGATGGGGAAAGCAAGAGTGGACTCCAGCCAAATTCTACTATGCATTATTCCTAAGTCCCAAGTATGATTTTAGGATCATATGTCAAGAATTAGACCATGATTCAACTCATAGCTTACCAAACGATAAAATTTGTTGGCTTGCTATTGCCAATTAGGGGATAAAATTAAATCAACCAGTATATGTTTGTGGATGTGAAACTCAAGCAAGTGAATATGAAAACCCACTAGAATTTAACCCACCAACCAGGCTTGCCACTTATTTCATCGTCTACTACGAAAATGCACTCTCCAACAAGAGAAATCCAAAGGACCCAAAAGAGAACTCAACAACCAATACAAAACCACGATTTTCTTTCTCCCTGTCGTCCAGCAGCACCAGTACCTCCCAAATTGCAAATAGACATCTACTTATTTACTTGACTTAACTAGTCCCAGTCTACCATTATTCCCCTATGAGCCCAGGCAAGCTAAGAACAACCAGAAACCTGGGTTGCCAACTTAATCAAAAACTGAACAAGCAGAGGCAAACATGTCTCACCAGCACCACTGCAAGAAATGTCTCAAAACAAAAATTGATACATATTAAACCAGTTAATGTTTAATATTTGAATCTTTTCCAACATTGTAAATGTAATCGAACACAAATTTTTGCACGACAATTAGTTATGAACCAAAAACTTAGCATAATCTTGGTAAATACAATAATACCCCCTTAATTTTAAAAATAAAACACATTCCACCCTAGTATCAAATTTCATTCTTTCATATCATTTTCCTGTGTCTTGACATCTTTAAAGGACAAAAATGTCCACGAGATAGACGTAGGCAAAAGAAGATGCTAAGATGGATGTACAGCCATATTATAATGGAAAAGGTAAGATGTGAGGACGTGCATTAACAAAGTGGCAGAAATGAGGATAAATTAAGACAATGACGAATTGGATGGTTTGGTCATGTTTTGCTAGACAGAAGAAGCTGACGCATTTACAAGAGAAATGAGAATATTAGAGGAGAGTGAATGATAAACCAAAATGCATGTGGCCTCTATAATTACGAAATATTCTGTTTTATACAACCCATTCATAGACCATAACTGTAATGTTGCATCAAAAAGAGTGCAGAAAATGTTCCCTGCAACCACTATTGGTCAAAAACATTTTTGTGCTTGTGTCTTAATCACGATCCTTCATCACATAATCTTACAGCTGCTACCCAGCAACAACTTACTGGAAAATCCAGCACTCATTATACCCTTTAGGATCAAAGGCCAATATCATTACACTCTGAAAAACCCTACTTCACCATCAAGATTCCAATGGACCACCAAATTTCACACTTGAAGCTTTAAAGAATTATGTTTGAAGATTTAAAGAATTATGTGTGCTCCCTAACTAATTTATGACTAGGTACTATATTACCTTTAGGGAAATTACATGTTATGTAATTAAAAAATACCAGGTTTACTATATACTCTACCAAACAAGGAGTGCCGAACATGAGTAAGAATATACTTGACCATGAAAATCAGGAACACTGTCAACAGGGGCGGACCCATTAAGGGTCCAGTGGGGGCAATTCATATTGAAAAAAATGCCCACATAATTTTAGCCCATATTTTTCAACCCAAACCCAATTATTTTGATATCTAATTTTGTCTCGCACACGCTGAACCATAATCCTGGGTCACCCTGACAATCAACCTAACGACCCACTGCCTAAGCAAATAGGATATAGGAAAAATTGTAAAAAATTCAGATACAGAGTTAAATAAATTGCATTAATACATGAAAGACAGCAATCACATAGAGTAACTGTGGTTAACAGGGCACAAATGATGGTCTTCTGCATCATTAGATAAAAAAAGATCCATAGTTTGGCTCTCCTATATGTTTTAGATGAAAACTTCAAAAATAATCGTTCTACAAGTTTTCAAATGAAAAAAACATGTTTATAGTATGAAGAAATCTTGTGAATCCACAACTAGTTATCCCAGAAAATGAATATGATCTAAACAGATTTTTGACGAGAAATGACATCAAAAACCACACGAGGAAATGAATACACAAATTCAAATTCAAGCAAATCACGTATGGGAAAAAATATAGAAACGATCGCTTACATGAAGAAAGAAGCAGTGACAACGAGACCTATAGCGAGCATGAAAACAGCAAGGGTTGGGTACCATGCGTCTGGTACAGGGCTAGAGATCGATTTCGTCGTCTGAGAATTATTTTTCAGACAAATCAAATGCACAAAAAATAGCAAATAATAATAATAATAATAATAATAATAACGGAATTAAAATTTGTGCAAAAATGTAAAAGAGCCACGGATTTGGTGATACCATTTCGAAATATACAAGTGCTGATGAGCAGATCCTCCTTGGGCAGCTCCCCCTTTTTTTTCTTATTCTTTTTCTTTCACTCCGTAGACCAGAAGATTTTCAACCCTTGTGCACAGGAGTGGAGTGGATTCAGTGTGCTTGGGCACGTGGAAATATTGTGGACTCAAGTTGATATTTGACTAAACTTCAAAAACCCGATTGACCCGGTTCGTCAAAATATGGCAGGTTTGGCTAGGTTTTCCAAAATGGGCTTTGCCATTCAAACAGGGCCCAATGATAAGCAACACCTCGGCCCTTCAAATCAAGGCACCTCGGCCCCTGTTTAAAGGCTTGTCATTTGACCCTGTCACTATAGCAGGGTTGTTCCAAAATATATGGTTCCATTTTGTTTTATTTTGTCACTCACAATCTCTATCTTTTTTTTTTTAAGAAATACTTTTATCAAATTGTTACCTTGACAACGGTTAAACAAGAGAAAAAATGAATTGCACAAACACAGTCAGCGTGGCTTACAAAACAAGTTGTCGATAATTTGAAACTAAGCCATCGAACATTGGTTAATGCATAATGTTTGTAACGACTCTCTCGTTCAAAAATGAAATGTTTCAAATCTCCCCAAAAAATTCTGCTCCAATTAGACTACCATTTATCCATATGCATCAAAATTTCAATTCATGAATTTCTTAATATGAGAAATCAAGATAAGATGAGAATAAAACTGACTCTTTTAGCTGCCGATGAATACATACAACATTAAAAGAAGGAGAAAGTACAGTATCAATTCATATAATTTCTTCCAAAGCCTTTGGACGCGGAAAAAAAATGAAACAGAACAAAGAAAACCAGATTCAAGATACGTGACGATGTGGCCGAAAAATTTGAAACGATATGGAATTTATTAGTTATAATCCTTGTGATCTAATCCGTCCATCTTGCCATCTCTTGGTACATAATAATTTACTGCAACATCTTTATTCAACAGAGCACACTAGGCAATTAAAAAAAGACGGTGTCTAAGAAGCAAGTGGAGCCGGTCCATCTCTCGTCTCCTCAAAGAACTAGGCAGTCCTTCAATAACAGCTCAAAAGCTGCGAAAGATCAGAAATCCAACAAAAATCCCAAGCGCCTGCAGACATATAGGAAAAGGCAAAGGTCAATCCCCACAGCACAGTTTGGGAAAACAACAAAGTACCCAATAAAAACTTCATCAAACTGCTGAATTATCAGTAGATGAATATATATAACCCATCCATATATGAAAGCCAGTAATATAGTAGGACGTCACGACACTTGTATGCTCACAATCATAATTATAATGCAAAACAAGTAAAATACATCCAAACTTACTTATAAAAAAAAAATACATCCAAACTTAAATGGGAAAATTGTAGCGGAGGTCCCAAACCTTTCATTTTGTTGTAGAGTATACCTTAACCTTTCATTTTTGAGGCCGCAGTCCCAAACCTTTCAATTTAAAGACAACCGCAGTCCAACTGACAGATTCCGTCCAGAATGCTGTTAGTCAACACCGAAATTGAAATTTTGACTCAAATTGGCGAACTAAATGCGGGGTGAAATGATAAATAAACATTTTTCTAAAATAAAACAATTCAAATGATTATATAAAAATCAGCAAAACACCAAGTACTTCTTCTTCTCCAAACATCTCTCTCTCCATCCCCAAAATCAAAATAAAAAACAAAAATAAAAACAAAAACAAAAACCAAACCAAATCACTTCGACCACTGCAAACACATTGCCGCCATTACAGTACCACCTATCCGTCATCGCCTTTGCCACACCGCAGCACATCGTATGGCACCAGGAACCCAATGCCAAATGAAATTAAGAATGGTCTCAAAGCTAGAAAAGGGTGTTCATTGGAAGATCTGCCTTCAATCCAAAATAATAGGGGTAAATCGATCACATCGAAGAAGAAGCTAACTTGCCTTGCCCCCGTCTCCATTAGTTCTCCTAAAGGTGGTGTTGTTGACGAGCAGCTTCTCATCAGCTTCAAGAAAAAAATTTGAGACCCAAAATAGAGATGGTGGAATTGAATTACGAAAATCACTGAGTTTTGGTGGAAAAAAATTGAGCAAAAATTAATTGCTCTCTAGTAGGCATATTATTAAGACATACCAAAAATTAATTTTGTGGGTGTTTGCATTGACGGTGGCTGCAGTGGGTGGTGCAGCATCGTGTGTATTGGGGGTGGTGGTCGGTGGTGACTGGTTTTGGGTTGGGATGGGATAAGTGGAATGTTTAGAGAATATATTCTTCATGATATTTGGTGAAGGTATTTTAGAAAATGTTCATTTACCATTTTAACCTTCACTTATTTTGACAATTTGAGTCAAAATTAAATTAATAAATCACTGAGTTTTGGTGGAAAAAAATTGAGCAAAAATTAATTGCTCTCTAGTAGGCATATTATTAAGACATACCAAAAATTAATTTTGTGGGTGTTTGCATTGACGGTGGCTGCAGTGGGTGGTGCAGCATCGTGTGTATTGGGGGTGGTGGTCGGTGGTGACTGGTTTTGGTTTTGGGTTGGGTTGGGATGGGATAAGTGGGATGTTTAGAGAATATATTCTTCATGATATTTGGTGAAGGTATTATAGAAAATGTTCATTTACCATTTTAACCTTCACTTATTTTGACAATTTGAGTCAAAATTCCAGTTTCGGTGTTGACTAACAACATTCTGGACGGAATCCATCATTTGGACTCCGGTTGCCATTAAAAAGAAAGGTTTGGGACAGAGACCACAAAAATGAAAGGTTAAGGTACACTCTGCAACAAAATGAAAGGTTTGGGACCTCCGTTGCAATTTTCCCAAACTTAAATATTCAAAAGAACATTGAACTAACTTATTTTACTGAAAAGTAAACTTAGCCCCTTTCTATCTCCCTTTAAAACAAAACTCTTTAAATCTAGTACTCATTTTCAACTACACGTTTACCCAATAAAATATTTTGCACACAAATCCAAAACATCATTTTTTTCTCAATATGACCATCAAAGACAGGCTTAATTTTAAAGAGCTCCTAGGGATTGCAAGCACTGTCCTTTACCAATACATATTTCTTTCTATTAAGCGTGTGCTTGACAACCATTATTTTCAAGCTATTTTTTCTACATACTCATTTTCAACTAGACATTCACACAATACAATATTCTACACATAAACCTAAAACCTTTCCCTTCTTTTTAACCATCCATTCTTCTAAAAATCACTACTGACCAACTGTAATGTAAAAGAAGCACCTGTTAAGCCCTCCGTTTACTCAAACGCCAAGAATTAGGTTCGTGGTATCTGTCATATAGGGGTTCAATGCGCTCTTGTCTCTTGCGCTTGCTCATTTTTGTAGGATCTGCCACCTTGAAGAATCTTGGTGCCAGTTCAACAAGCCACTTGGGATCTACGACTGTGACCTCACGCATATACTCCTTCGTAGTCATAACCAGCTCATGGTAAATAACCCAGTCTGGTTGTCTTTGAAAGAGAGCACTGCTTGGATGTATATAGACTGGCTGATTCTCAACAAGTGTTCTATAACCTTCTTGTGGATCCTTCCTCGCTGCATGGAAAAAGAACCCTGCTGCAATAGCCTTCCTTATCTTTGTAAAAATTTTTCCAGCAGAGACAACGTCCAATTTGTACCTGAAAACAAGAAGCATGAGTTTGAAATTTAAAGAAACCAAAACATTTCAAATCTTAATTCTAAAGCATGACATAGAGGAAATATAAAACTGAGACTGTGAACCTAGAACTAAAATGCAGATCGTCTTTCCCAAATACTATGCTTGCAGTTGATAAATGTTCAAAGGTTACGAGCATCAACTAAGATGCTGAATATGACAAAGTAATGTCACCTAGTTTTGTCTTTTCACCCTTTACTTTCCGGAACTGTGTTAAAGTGTCAATTTCAGCAGTTATTCCCACTCTCCTACTTGCAATCCTCTGGAACACCACCACCGCCACCGCCAAAAAAGAATAAAAAAGGAAAGGGAAAAGAAACCCGCTTCCATTTCCACACAAGAAAACAATGGTAATCTGAACGAACTGTAATGAGCATGTTTATGCTTACGTCTATATGGCTCTGAAGAAATAGAGGAAAGACTCTAAAATGAACAATAAGCATGTACATTCACAAGATAATTTAAAGGCAACAATCTAATGTACTCAAAACCAAACTACTGCAAGAACAGGAAAAGAAAAAGCAAGAAATAAAGAGTAAATCAAAGAGGATGGAAGGCCATACTTGTCCATGATTGAGAGAAGTTGTTTCCTGACATCCTGTGCCCTCCTCAATGATCGAGACTGGACAAAGTTTTCAAAGCACCATGGTCCCGAGAAATTTTTTGCTTTCCATGCCTCATAAACAGCAAGTAGTGTCAGATGATCTCCCTCGGGCTGGAAAAATTTTGCCCTTTTTTGATCTGCTTGAGCTTGTTTTTCCCTAGGTCGGTAAAAGATGTTTCCTGTCTGAATCATTGCAATCATAGTCAAAATCTCATCACTACAACCGAGATCTACACTGGCAAGAAGCATCTTAGATAGTGGAGGTTCCAATGGAAATTCAGCCATTTTCCTACCCAACTTAGTCAGAAGCCCCTCTTCATCTAGAGCTCCTAAACTGTACAGCTGTTCCATGGCAGAAATGAGAGCTTGAGGAGAAGGTGGGTCCATAAAGTCAAAAGATAACAGATCGTTGATACCCATAGCTTTCATAGTAAGGGTAGTCATCCCAAGATTGATCCTCTGGATCTCTGGAATCGAGGTGGGAGACATTTCATTATGGAAAGCACTCTCAGTATAGAGGCGATAGCACTTTCCAGGCCCTGTGCGTCCTGCTCGCCCAGCTCTTTGCTTGGCTGATGCTTGAGATATCGGAGTAATCACCAGTGAATCAAGTCCCTGTTTAGGATTGTAGACATTTTGCTTTGCAAACCCTGGATCGATAACATAAAAAATACCATCAATGGTCAAAGAAGCTTCAGCAATGTTAGTAGCAACAACTACTTTTCTCTTCCCTGGAGGAGCAGGATCAAATATTCTGGATTGCATTTCGCTGGGAAGGGCACTGTACACTGGTAAGATAATCAGCTCAGGAACATTTTTGCCTAGACCTTTCATCCTTTCATAGAGACATTGACATGCATAATCGATCTCCTCTTGACCAGTCAAGAAGAGAAGGATGTCGCCTTCTGGTTCTGTCAAGTGAATCTGCATGACAGTGATAAGAGATGCATCAAGGTAGTCACTCTCCGGCTGCTTGGTGTACAATATTTCTACAGGGAAAGTTCTACCAGGAATGGTGAAGATGTTGCAGTTGAAGAAATAGCCAGAAAATTTCTCCGCATCCAACGTTGCAGACGTAACAATCAGACGGAGGTCAGGTCTCCGTTTCACAAGTTTTTTTAGCAGTCCAAAAAGAACATCAGTGTGAATTGTCCTCTCATGAGCTTCATCAAGCATTATCACTGAATACTGTGTCAAATTCTCATCAATCAGAATTTCCCTGAGAAGCATACCATCAGTCATATACTTGATAACAGTCTCTGGCCCTGTACAATCCTCAAAACGAATAGCATATCCAACTTCTTCCCCTAAACGACAACCAAATTCCTCAGCAACTCTCTTAGCAACAGACATTGCAGCCACTCTACGAGGTTGAGTGCATCCAATTTTGCCTTTAGCTGTGTACCCTGCCTCAGCTAGATACTGGGTAACCTGAGTAGTCTTTCCAGAACCTGTCTCACCAATGACAACTAGAACTTGATTTTCATGAACAGCTTGAACTAGTTCATTCTTCAACTTGTATATTGGCAGGCTCTGCCTCTGTTCCTGAATGGACAGCTTTGATCGTTGGCCAAAAGTAAGGGCTTTACCATATGCATCCTTCTTCCACTCTGGCATATCATATGCAGACAAACCAACACCCCTTAGCTCCTGAGCAAGATGCCGCTCACCAGTCTCTGGCATTGGGTCTTCCCAAGGCCGATTCAAATCCTTCGGAATCGAATCCAGCATTGTTCTTTGTTGTTGTTCTCTCACTTCTCTCCTCTCCTTTATCAGAGCAGACTGAAGTGCTGCCGCACGACTCAAAGACCCCTCAGGATTCTTGAATATCTTCACAGGAGACATATCGACAGAATAACGAGTCTGGCCATTTAAGAAAGCCGGCTCATCCTCATTCAATTCAATCTCAAGCTCCTCTTCTGCACCACCTTCTTCCTGATAGAGCATTCCATCCCCATCTTCATCATACATCGGATACTCCTTCACACTCATAACACCTGAAGCAATCAGCTGCTTTGCCTCCCATCTCTCAGGCGAGCTCATCCTCTTCAATGGACGTCGCGATGGAACAATGTCATTCTCCTCCGTAATCTTAATCCCTGAAATACCAATCCTACTCCCTGTACCCCCACCATTGCCACCAGAAGGATTCGTTCTCAACCCTTCGTCCTCCCCACTCCTCTTCAACGGCAATAAATCCTTTCCACTATTCTGATCCACATCCCTCATTGACAAACTCAATTTATTCCCACTGACTGAGATCACCTTTACATAGACCTCCTGGTCTCGCTTCACCACATCCTTGGCATTTGTAATCCTCCTAGTTGCAATCTGGGATACATGTACCAAACCCTCCTTCCCTTTTAATTCATCAAGTTGAACAAAGCAGCCTGTATCCATCACCCTTGAAACTCTCCCCTTATATACCGTGTACAATTCGGGTTCATTCGATCCACTATAACTTTCTTTCCTCCTTTCCTTCCTCTCATCCTCCCTCCCTTCCTCATATCCATCCTTTTTGCTCCTCTCATATCTACCCCTGTCCCTGTCCCTGTCCCTGTCCCTTCCTCTATCATTATAATCACCGTAACCATCCCTGTCCTCGTATCTACCCCTATCTCTATCTCTTTCTCTTTCTCTTTCTCTGTCTCTGTCTCTGTCTCTGTCTCTGTCTCTGTCCCTTCTCCTCTCTCTTCTATCTCGATGGCTGTCCCTATGCTTTCCCTCTTCTTTTTCCTCTCCATGGATCTGCTTCCTAGCTTCCTCTTCAATCTCCCTCTCCAGTTCCTTCACCCTATCCCTGCTGTCCTTAATTTTCAGGGCTGAAAACCCCGATTTCTCCCCCTCCTTTGAGCCAATTTCCGATTTCTCTTTCTTTTTCGGTGGCAAAATAGCGTGAATAATCGTAAGCAGAGTTCTAACAAAATAATCAGGCATCTCCGCCCCATTCTGTTTCAATTTAGCATCAAAATCATCCACTGTTTCGCATTTTCGACCCATCTCGGTAATAAATTCCGCTAAAACCTTATCTCCAAACCCAAGATGGGTCTCGAGTTCGGTGCAAACCTTCGAAACTAAGGATAAGTATTCGAGTTTCTTCAATCCATCGTCTTTTCTTTGCTTAATTCCTGCCCCTTCCTTCAATCCATCGTCCTTAATTTGTTCAATTTCTGTCCCCATCTTTCTCTCTCGCTCAAACACACGCAAGTTATATATGTACGAACTAAATCAGTATATAAATATGAAACCTTCGAGATCTAGGGTTTTTTAGCGTACCTGAAATTTGGGTTAGAATCAAGCACAGTTCTGAGATTTTTCAGTTTAGAGAATTAATTTTTGAATACTTATTTATGGCGACATCGTTCGCCGTTGTGCCGATCTTGGTATATCTATGGAATTCAAGTCGTGGTCTCACTTTTAATAAGTAACAGAAACGACCTTGAAATTACTGATTATTACAAAGACATCTCCTTATATTTTTTAAAATTCTAGAAATCTCCAGAGTTTTTATTTTCTATAAGAATTTGTTTACAGTAGTTCTAATTTTTCCATTTTGCTTTATTTAATATTTGAAATTATTCAAAATTATAATAATTTTATTTTTACTTTCTCTTTTCATGTCCTTTAAAAAAAATTTATATTGAATTGAATGCATTGTTTTAGTTGGAAAAATATTAAATTCAGGTAATATTATTTCCATAAATTTATACTATATTATTAAATTTATATTGTTTCCGTCTATTTGACCACAAATGCCGTCAGTTGACCTCAGAAATTAAAAATTTAATTATTTTCCCAAAATAAGATAAGAGCATTCTGAACATTATACATTTCCCCTATTAAATTAAAAATTAGAAAAGCAAAAAGCAAAACCACAACCACCCACCCCCATCTCCTTCTTCCCCAACTCCCTCACAAATGACTTTCCACCTGTCGAAGCCATCTCTAGCACTACCACCTCAAATTGGAGACAATAAACTCGTCATTGTCTTCATCTTCTGCAACGTTGTCATTTTCCATAACCTCATAATCATTCACCACCACGTGCTTCACCTCGACGGCTGCATCTTCACTCTCATAAACCATTGCCGCCGAACTGCTTAGATCCCCTATGGTGGAAGCGAGACGAAGCAGCGGCGATGATGATTATTCCATTGATGATGACATATAGATAAGAAGGCTTGAGCCATGACATTAAGGTGGACCAAAGCGCCGAGATTTCATGAACTACGCCGTGTATAATTATCAAAACCCACGAGATTTCATGAGCCACAAAACCTTAAGGAAAACCCACACATCACTTTCAATCTACGAATTCCCCATGATCTAATAACAAAATCTTCCTCAAAATTCATACAATCTACCAATCCAACTTAAAAAATGGGAAGTCGCAAAGCAGTTGAGTTGGGCAAGGCAGCAGACTTTGGGGGGAGAATTTGCACTAATCAACAGGTTTTATAAGATCATTAAGTTTTTCTTGTTGATGAGTATTGTTGGGTGGCCAGTGGTGTGATGCCGGTGGGTGGTGGTGGTTGCCGGCGATGAATGTGATAGTTGGGTGGAGTGGTTTTGGTTTGGGGAAGAAAGAGATGGGGGCGAGTGGTTGTGGTTTTGCTTTTTGCTTTTTGCTTTTCTAATTTTTAATTTAATAGGGAAAATGTATAATGTCCAGAATGTCCTTACCTTATTTTGGGGAAATAATTAAATTTTTAATTTCTGGGGTCAACTGACTGTATTTGTGGTTAAACGGACGAAAATCGTCAATTTCGACTTAAGCTGCACATTTTTTAAAGGTTTGGTACTCACGATGGCACAAATAAAAAGTTTGGGCAAAGTCTGCTAATAAACGAAAAATTTGGTACCTCGACTGCAATTTTCCCTTGAATTTTGATACTTTCGTAAGTTAGTTTATACTTGTAGCATTTATTCTTTTTTAATACTTTATTCAAGNCAAGTTTGTTCAAAGTAGTGCTCATATCTAAATCAATGTTTTCCTAGGAAATCATTTTGATTTTGCTTTTGATTCTGCCTAAGTAGAGGAATGCAAAATAATTAAGGATAGACTCGCATGGTCTCCTTTAGAATGATGTGAGGATTCTTCGATTAGTCGCGAAGTTAGGATAGGGGCGGAGATATAATCCCAAACATCGACTCTTTCTTCTATTTAAAAATTTAAACTATATTTAAAAACAAATAAAATCGAAGGCCCTTCCTCCATCACCATCCCTAAGAAAAATATGAAAAAGGAAAATCATAAGAATTGAGAAAGAGGAAAAGAAAAATATAATAGCATCGTTTAATAACAAATTCAAATAGTTTGGATCAAAAGGTATAGGTTCTATTCTGATTTTTCTCACTTTGGAGGATTTAATTTTTGCAATCTCATGTTGAAGACTTTAGGGTCCGTTTGATTGTAAAGATGGAATTTGGGTAAAAAGAAAACGAATTTCAGGAAATTGAATTGTTTAGAAATTGTTCTTCTGTACAAATTATTGTGTTTGATTGGTATAATTTTTCACGTGGAAAATATTGAAATGAAAGTATTTCTTGATGTTCGTTTGGCTTTATTTTATATAAAAATTGTCAAGTAAAGGAATATAATTTAGGAAAAATTGCAGTCGAGGTGCCAAACCTTTCATTTATTAGCAGACTTTGCCCAAACCTTTCATTTGTGCCAATGTGAGTACCAACCTTTAAAAAATGTGCAGCTCAAGTCCAAATTAACAGTTTCCATTAGTCTGACCTCAAAAACCGTCAGTTGACCCCACAAATTAAAAATTTAATAATTTCTTCAAAAGAAGGTAAGGGCATTCTGGACATAATACATTTTCCCCGTTAAATCAAAAATTAAAAAAGCAAAAAGCAAAACCACAACCACCCACCCCCATCTCCTTCTTCCCCAACCCCCTCACAAACGACTTTCCGCCTGTCGAAGCCATCTACGGCACCACCACCTCAAATTGTGCTTCACCCGATGGTTGCATCTTTACTCTCATAAACTAAAGCCGACTCTACATACACAATACATACATATCCTGCAATCTGGAAAACCCCAAGAACATACAGTAAAAGGGATTTACCGAAAACTCCAAGAACACCAAGAACACACAGTAAAAGAGGTTCACCAAAAACCCCCCTAAAACACCAAGAACTCAAGCATCTAAACCTTTGTTGGACGTCTCAAAGTAGAAGAGAAACAATCGAACACAAGAAACCTGAAACAAACCAGAGCTTGAACCGGATAGAAAACCAGGCTGTCCCAAATCTGAAACTCACCAGAAACTGCTAGTCGAACCGAAATAAGCTAAAGCAGAAAATCTATATACTGTCAAATGAAAACCCATCGATTTATTCATACTCATTTCCATCTTCTTCTTCGTTGCCACTTTTGACCTCGGAAGTAATTCCTTCCATGGCTGCATCACAGGAGGGTCTTTTTATTGGGCTATTGATGTTGCAGAAGTAGGCTTGCATACAACAATGAGTAATATCGAAATGATGGAGATAAGATCAATTGGGGTTAGGGGATTGGAGATATCGAAAGAGGAGATGGGCTTTTTATTTTTTATTTTCCTTTTTTAATAATTGTTTTATATTAAAATTATAAAGTTACAATTTTACCCTTGCCTTAATTGGTTAACTTATTAGATTTTTTAATTTCTAGGGTCAATTGATAGTTTTTGAAGTCAAACTAACGGAATCTATCAATTTAGACTTGAGCTACACATTTTTTAAAGGTTTGGTACTCACGGTGGCATAAATGAAATATTTGAGCAAAGTCTACTAATAAACGAAAGGTTTGGTACCTCGACTGTAATTTTCCCTATAATTTATTGGTATTAGGGGTAAAATTTGTTTCTATTGCAAAAAATAAAATAAAATAAAATAAAATAAAATAAAATAATAATAATAATAAAATATCTTTTTACAATAATTCTTAGAATTTGTTTTCATTACAAAAAAAAATAAAAAAAAATAAAAAATCGCTACAATGACCGATAATTCCAATTCTCACCATTTTTGTGAGAATTCCAATCGCTTGATTTCATGAAAAATGTTGACGTGGCTAGAAAGTGAGACTTTCAATTCTAGGGAAAATTTTGGACAATCAAACAATCAAAAGTTGGAATTTGAAATCCAAATTCCATTTTCTATGGAAAAAGTGGAGTAATCAAACGATGCCTTAGTTATATTTTCCTAGAAAATCATAAGAAATTAGATAGAGCAAAAAGAATAATACAATAACCTCATTTAATAACAAATCCAAATATAGTTCGGATCAAAAGGTATAGGTTCTATAATGGTGTTTCTCGATTTGGAGTATTTGATTTTTAAAATCTCGGGTTGAAAATTTAGTTATATTTTTCGAGATAGTCTTTTAGGAACTAACATTTGAATGTACCGGTTGATTTCCAATAAGAGATCATCGTCTCTTGAAGAAGATTGCAATTCGCAATGCCTTGTAATTGAATATAGTTTTCCGTTACTTTATACTATATTCGTTATATTACAACAATGAATTTAAAACGATCATTGAATTCTAAATTTTTATCCATTACATGAAATGTAAGAGATTTCATAAATGCTCCATCATATAAAGTAATTGAAAGATAAAGGGCCATTTTCTAAATTATATTCTGATACATATAATAATGAATTCAAAAAACTAAAGGGCAGTTCTTTTTGTATTTTAGTTTTGTGTTTTGAGTTTTGAATTCATTTTGAGTGTCCATTTTGAGAATATTAAAAACGCGTTCCTTTTGTTATTTTAGAAAATTATTTCTCAAAACACGAAACTCAAAAATGCGTTCACTTTGAACCCAAAATTTAACTCTTATCTCTCAATACTGCCACCATTATTAACCATCAACTCCATGCCACCTATGGAGGGTCAAACCACCACTTTCCGGCCACCACAACCACCAGATCATAGTGCCAACTTGAAGCCTGCAATGTTGTCTACACCCAACAGTCGGCCCTAATTCCGGTCAGTTTGGACGAAAAATCTGCTCAAAATCAGCCAGTCGACCATCGAAATCAACCACTGTACCACCGAAATTTCTGCTCAAAATCAACCACCGCACCACCATGACATAAACATCAACCTAAATCAACCCCACTGCCACCACAATGAACCGTCAACCACTGCCAATCAACACTGCCATCCGAAATGAACACAACCACTGTCTGCCATCGCCACCACCAGTCACCACACCATAATGCACCGATCAAAACAATTTACCAGTAAGCACCACCGAAAAAACCCCATTGCCACTGATCGAGAAAACCAAAAAACCCCCCAAACCAACAGATCGAAAAGAGAGAGAACTGTAGCTGAATTGGTCGCCAAACCCCCAAACCTCCCCTGGGTCGCAATGAATGGGTCGCCTTCCCTAGGTCGCGATGAAATGCAGCGTCTCTCTATTCGACCGCCAGCAGAGACGGGCCCAAATCTTGGGCCATGATGCTGCATTCACTGCCCGTCACCCCCCACGTTGGTGCTGTCGTCGGATTCAGCTTCGCCTGTTTCTCCTTCGTCGCCGGTTGCAGCTTCGAGTATTTCTCCTTCGTCGTGGGCAGAGACGGGATTGGAAGAAAGAGATTGAGATTTGGTTTTGTGTCTTTGATATGCGTTTCCTGTGTTTTCCACCATTTTAGAGATTTCTGCTGAAAACGTCCAAAACGACATTTTTGTCATTTTGGGTTTTCAGTACAATTTTTTATTTTTTTTTGAAAAAATATGTTTTCGAAAACAGGGAAGAGAACGCGTTCTTACAGTTTTGGAAAATAGAAAATGGCCGGAAAATGACAAAGAGAACGGCCCCTAAAATAAGGGTTTTGTTGCAACTTGGAGTAAGTCTATGCGAAAGGAATTTATCTCTCTTTATATGATTCATTATTGCTTCTTTTGAGAATATAGGCTTATTTGAGTGAGATATTGTTTTATCAGTTGAGCTTGTTCGCACGTCTTAATTGAATAATTTTGATGAAAATCAAATCTTCTTATTTCATAAAGTGTATTTCGATCTACCTTAAGTATAGACCAATTTTGTAACGTTTATTCTATTTGAACTATTTGAAGTTCTTGAATATTGAAAGTTGCCAATTTATTTTTATTTTGACTGCCCAATTCATTATCACTATTTCTCAAGCATGATATTATTACTTGATCTTGAAAGTTTCTAATTTATTTTTTTATTTTGATTGCCCAATTCATTATCACTTTTTTCAAGCATGATATTATTATTTGATCTTACAGAATTATCAGACCAAGACCCAATACAAGATTTCGAATGGAATTTGTGTCCTCCTCATCAAGATTTTTTGTTTCCAATTTGTTGACCCCAAAAAGCGTGTATGACAACACGCAACACAATTAAAAGATCATTTCAATAACATTTAAGAGATTATAGCTCTTTGGAGAAATTGAAAGGAAGAAATTTTAATCAAAAATATTCTAAAACCTCAATAAAATTTGACAAACAAAAGTTAAAGATATAAGTGCTAGAATAAGCAGGGATTAAGAATTATGTGCAAATAAATTACGATATAATAAATAAAAATAGTGGCACTACCTTAAACTAATTTTAATAAAAAAAGAATTTTTTATTTAAATATCTATGTTGTCCTTATTATTTGAACAATGCTATTAATCTACGGTGATAATCACTAATCTGTGAAATTGGTTTAACTAGTAATCATCATCATAGAATTAGAACTACTTTCTTCGTTTGGATGAATACATTCTTTCTCAAAGTGCTATCTCCCATTCACTTCCACTTAGCACATGCTACCTTGGCACATTCAACGTGAACATGTGTTACATCATTGTGTTTTAAAAAGAGTAATGCTATATATTATTAATGACAATCATCAAGTGTCATTAGATTCATTGAAGTTGTGATATAATAACTTGGGTGTCACTGTGGCCTAAACTTATGATAAATCGCATTTTCCTTCAGAAATATTTTTTTTCCAAATTTTTACACATTGCATTTTAGTCCTTAATCTTCCAAATGGAACAAAAGTCAAACTTTGCCACTAAAAATAGGAAGAGAAATTATAGTTACTTCTATCAATTCTTCCTAAATTTATAGGTAAGAACTCTGGACTAATTCTATTCCCTCTCTCGAGTGCCGAATAGAACCTATCTATATATTTTAATTCTAATATCTCTATTCCAAACTAAATGTATAGAAATTATCAAGTACGTGGCCCCTAAATGGGACGAGCCTCAACGATTTCATATTTTCTCTCGAAACCTACAAAATTCAGGTCATGTTATTCTTAGATCACGCCTAAATCTCATTCTCCCAAGTACCAAATTTAAATTATCAAATGATTCAACTATTGATCAGGTAATTGAAAGCAATGCGCAAAATTCAACACAATTAAACTAATAGAAAAATAAAAAAAAGATAGCTATATTAGAATAAACATATCTCAAGTTATGTTACATCAAACGCTAGATTTAAACTTTAATTCACAATTAAAAGAAACGACATAATCCAGTCTAAAAGAAAGAATATGGAGAAGAAAAGAATAAAAAATAAAAAAATAATGATTTATCACTTTAATCTTCTCCTAATTGTTGTCATTCTTGCTCTGCATCAATCTCCTCTTATTTTGCCTCTTGAGCCGCCTTCTTCCACCCAAAATAGGTCTTCCAGTTTATATTTATAATCCCTTATAATTTCAAGAGGAGTTGGAGTTGGACCAGGCTGAAAAATTTCTTTAAAAAATCATTTTTTACTTCTCAGGAGACGGCATCGCGGTGCCCATGGTTGGCGTCCCAACACTAACATTTTTGTTGATTGTTTTACTGGTTGGGCGTCGCGATGCCAAGGAGTTAACACTACAGCGCCTAGCCCTCTGTTGAATTTTGGGTCTTTTCTTGGGCGTGCCTATATGTTTCCTTCACTCGTTTACCTCATGTTCTAGCCTCTTTTCTACTTTATTTTCTTCTTCTTTCATCTCCACTCTATATCCACTTCTATGATCAACAATTTAGCTTCATTCTAAGCTCTAAAATATTCCATTTTCTCCAAGTTATATAAACTACAAAACAACATGAACAAACACATCAAAACACTCAAAAGTGCCCAAAAACAAATCGAAAAAAAGTCTTTTATTTGACTTTCTTAGCTTATAATTATGTTTAAAAAAAAAATTCATTCAACTTTAATTTCAAGGTTATAAAAGATTTTATTTGTACAAAAGTTAAAAATGACTTTATCTAAATATTTAAATAAGATTCAAGTTTTGGTATTATCTACATTATGTAATTATTATCTTGAGACTTATTTTATTACAAACTGCAAAAACATTTATGAAGTTATTATAAATCTATTAGATAAGACATATCTAGTTAAAAATTGAAACTATAAAACATATTATAATTTTTGCATTTTGGAAACTTGAAATTGTATCATTGACTAATGGTAGAAATTATTAAATAAACATTAAATTTTTAAATCTTAGATGTTTAATATGTATTATTATTTTTTAAACAATTTTAAAATGATTAAAAAGTTAAAATAATATATTAAAAATAAGAAAACGGTTTTAAAAAAAAATCATCCGACTTTAATTTCAAGTTTATAAAAGATTTTATTTGTACAAAAGTTAAAAATGACTTTATCTAAATATTTAAATAAGATTTAAGTTTTGATGTTATCTACATTATGTTATTATTTTGAGACTTATTTTATTACAAACTGCGAAAACATGTATGAAGTTATTATAAATCTATTAGATAGGACCTATCTAGTTGAAAATTGAAACTATGAAACATACTATAATTTCTGCATTTTGAAAACTTGAAAATTGTATCATTGACTAATGGTAGAAATTATTAAATAAACATTGAATTTTAAAATTTTAGATGTTTAATATGTATTATTATTTTTTAAATAATTTTTAAAATGATTAAAAAGTAAAAATAATATATTAAAAATAAGAAAACACTTTTTTATGCCTAAACCTCATGTAGGTTCACTTCAACTCGTAAAGCATGAAGTTTTGACTCCGTGTTTAGTCACGTTTTATGTTTTTTAGAACACTATGTATAGTAACAAGCAGCTATTTAGATGCCTACTTGATAAGGTTCGAGCCGAAAGTTTGGATTGAGTCTAGATTTTTTGGCTCGACTCGGGCAAAAAAAAGCTTGCACCATTTTACTCGAGTCGAACTCGAGTCTCGAGTTTCGACTCGTTGATATGCCTAGTTATGAACAAATAATAGTATATTAAGATGCAAAAATAAATGACAATTGAAGTACATTTTAAAAATATGTGAATTAATAACATGGAGTAAATTTGAGTGACCAATAAATATTATTTACCAGTTGGTAACTAAGCTAAATAATTCATTAGTCATTGAACTTATACATTCGCCACGCTTTATTCACTAAATTTAGAAAATGCTTTTGAATTGTCATTAAATTTTAACACGTTGCATTCCATCATTTCACTTTCCATGTTTAATAGTGACTTAATTTATTAAAATACTTTCGAGTGATCAATGAAATTTATGCCCTGTTTGTTTTTCATTCTTTTCTCATTAAAATAAAAAATATGATTGTTATTTATCACATCAAGCCACCAAATTTGAATTTCTATCTTTTGTGTGAGGTCCATAAAGGTTTATTTTTCATTCTCATTTTTACAAAAATGGGAAACAAATACCCCCTTAATTACATTTGCGGTTGTCAATTCACCGTAATAAGTTCGTTAGTTTGTTAACTCATTTTATTTATTACACCACGGTAATGTATCTTTTTTCCTTTTTTTTAATCGTTAAATGTATAATATTTCAAAACCATGTACAAGTGCACCTGACATACCTGGGCAAATCATCCAAAATAGATATACAAATACATCCGAGCATTCCCAGGCCAATCAAATGAACATAGAGTAACATTTACATCAGGGCATTCCCGAGCAATAGAAAAAGAAAATGACCTACAAATCATATGCAAGAGACTCAAATTGAATCAAAACATTCGGATACAAAGAAAACATAACTTTGTATACGTGTGTTTTGATACGTCGAATAAGACAACCAACATTCGGATTGAGGTTCTCAAAAATCAACATATTTCTACCCATCCAAATGTGATAGATGGTAGTCAAAAGTGCAATACATTTCACCTTACTATGCCAAGTAGTCCCCTGAACCTCCTTTTTAATCCATTTCAGTGCACTCTGAAGTGTAGATATTGATTGTTGAAGACCCACCCAAATACGAATTTTATTCCAAACAGCCTTGTTGAAAGAGCATGCAAAGAATAGGTGCGAAAAGGACTCATTCGCAATTGAACACAAGCTACACATTTGGTTAATCTGTAGAAAGTGTAGTCTATCCTTTGTCAATAGCTTGTTGTTGATAGCTAACCATGTAATAAATGCATGCTTTGGTGCGACAAATGAGTTCCAAATTGTTTTAGCCCGAATAACATTTACTCCCTTCGGCCTAAAATATTCATATGCTTGGGAGAGCCCCCAGGGCACATCTCCAAGTGGTAAAAGGGGAGGGTGGAGAAATCCAGCTTTGCTTGAGGCTGCTGCGTCAAGGGTTCAAATCCTGAAATATGGATTTGGCTCTTGGGTAAGTGCAAGTGTACAAGCAGCCTTCTACCTTGTACCCTTGGAGGCATAACTTGCGATTTACCTCCTTCACGATATTCCAGGACAGGGGTGGTGGAGGACCCTTAAGGTTAGGGTTTAACCTTTTTTTTTTTTTATTCATATGCTTGGGAGACATTGAATCTGCCATTAGTAACCCAGCTGGACAGCAAGCTTGCAGACAATAATTCAGCATTTCCAGCAAAAAATACATAATTTCCGGCAGCATAGCCAGTGTTTCCAGCACCAATATGAGCATTCCCAGCACCATAATTATCATTTCCAGCGGCAGAAATATTAATTTCAGCATGTCCAGTAGGATATACAGCGTTAACAGCAGGAAAAACAGTATTTCCACAGCAATTTCAGCTTTCCCAGCACCAGAATCAGCAAGACCTGTAGAAAAAACAGCATCTTCAGCACAAATAACATTATTTCCAGCACATAAAAAGGCAATTCCAGCACCAAAATTATCATTTCCAGCACTAGAATAAACATTTCCAGCAACATAAGCAGCATTTCCAGCGCGTGTGAATGAGTCGCTAATCTGTACCAGCTTCTTGATAAGAGGGGAATCATCTTTCCTCAAAGAATATGCCCATATGTTACTCTCGCGAAGGTACACCTGATTTACCCATTTAATGTACCTTTCATTGGATTGAATGAGAAATTCCCTCTTCCTTTTCCATATTTTTCTTCTCCTTCATACAAATGGAATAAACTCACCTTTTCTAGCATAGAACTACTAAAAATTTGCCTATGTCCATGCAATTGGAGAAGGATATACCAGGAAGGGGATTGTAGTAGCCCAAGACCTCCAGATGCTCGCCATCTCTTGGCGATCTGCTATTAGCTGCCATTACTATGTAGAATGGCTTGTTTCTACATCGAAGCTTTGAAAGTCACAACCTAACCCCTATGTCCTCCTTCACTTATCAGTTATTTCTTCTTCTCTTCTACGCATGCTCTCTGCCTGTATCCGTGAGAATCAAGAACTATATAAAAAAAGAAGCAAATTATACAAATATGTTTTTTGTCATCGGTACGACTTCAATTGAAAGCTTGAATTCCTAGAACGGTAGCAAGAGTGAAATGGTTTGAGTTTGGAATGGTTTCAGTCTTCAGAAATTTGCGAGAGTTATGGAAAGAGAGAGTGAGAGGTCACTGTTTCATTAGCCGGACGATTCATTTCAAATGGGTTAGCGATTTTAAGAAAATAAAATCATTTTAGTGGGTGTTTATCGATTTGATGTGAACCGATCTAATGAATAATATCACTTTAGTTAGACCCCCAATTTCTACTAATAAGCTAATCAATCTTTAATATTTTGTTATAATTTCATAGTCGTGAGGTTTCCAAATTGTTATCTACCATGTGTATTTGAAAAAAGATAATCCTAAAAAATAAAAAAAAACATTTATCCCTTTTACACGCGGTTAAGAAATGTATGCCTTTAAGAAATAATCAAAAGTACAAGACATTGATTTTTGAAAATAAGTGTAGATATTAAGAGCCAATTTAACTAGATATTTCCCTTCTAAAAAAGTTTGATTTGTATTGATCACTCATTCAACGTCCTTCTATTTCTCTTTAATTATTTTTATGGGTTAGTATGATCGTGGAGTAAGGCAACTCTCCTTGCCATATCAAAGATTTTTAGAAGGTGAGGACAAAGTGAGTAGGAATTAAAATATTTTCATTTATGGTTCTTGTTTACTTACTTATGGCCTTTTAATTTAATTGTGATCAAAATTTAAAAATGTAATAATTAGACAAAAATAAGATAGATGCTATTTCTTGACTCTTGGCTCTCTCTATAAAAAAGCATCGACTTTGTCCCACAACGCTGTTGCAGGTTTTCATTCTTTCTACCAAACTCCTCAAAAATAATATTCAAGGCCTCAAAAAAGTAAGGCCCTCCAAAATATGTCGGTGTCATATAACAATTTAATGAGCCACAAAACAAATTGATGGGTTTCCAAATGGGAAAAATTCATTTCTCAGGTGTGTTGTTTACACCAATGCAAGAATATGGTAAAAAGCTTAAAATTTCAAAATTCAAATTTATATTTAGTTAATTAAAAATATTTATTAATTAAAGATAATATTACACGATTAGTGGTCACGGACTCATATTTGTGGGTCACAGATTTACTTATTGATCACATATTGTCAAATTGAATGATCACATATTATTTTGAGGTCACATATAAAAAATTTTGTAAGTCAGAAATTATTTCGAGGTCACAAATTAAAAATTTTATAGTCACAGATGATCAAATTTTAAGATCACGGACCAAATTTTTGAGGTCACAAATTATTTTATAATCACATATTATTAAATTTTAAGGTCACGGACAAAATCGTTGGTCACGTATAACAAACACTCCACTCTCGATCCCAATCCACCATCAATCCTTGATCACAGAGCAACCAAAATAATTGGTCACAAACACTATTACACCCTTCCCCTGCCACACCACCACCACGACCACCGCCAACAACAACTAAAACGACACCAAAACACAACTATCGACGGCACTACACCACACCATCACACAACCACCAACCACCATCTCGCCACCACTAGCAAATTTTTAATTTTTTAGTGACATAAACCTAATTTTCGATCACAAATCAATGAAGTAGCTGGTCACAGACGCCTAAATAGTTGTCACAGATTCTAAACACCCCACCACCGGTCAATCGCCGCTTGCAACACACCCTCGCAACGTCACACCCTATCCCGATCTCGATCTCATTACAATACTCACCGCACCCATACTCATCACACCACATTCAACCACACCACCCATCTCATAGCATCCATATCCAGCACCACCACACAGATCACATAAATCAGCCCATCACAACCTCTTCAGATCTATTACTCACCAAAACCCGCCCATATATACTGCTCACCACAACCTCTTCAGAACGGAAAGAGAGAAAAAAAAACCCCAAATCCTCTTCCCACGCCGGCACTAGTCGGTACTGAGGATTGCAGCATCGCAACAGCATTGCGATGGCACCGTTCGTAGCAACATTGCGATGCAACGTTGATGAAAAATAACAATGCCGGAAGGAGCGAACACAACCGACGATGAGATCGAAGAAACCCACTGGAGATAGAAGAGCGACGCAAAGGAGTCAGCGAGTGAGGTTGCTTCAAAGGAGTAGAGAGAGAAAAGATAAACTGTCGTCGGTGAGTTGCTTCAGAGCGTTGCCGCCGTCGTGAATCGCCGCCATCTTCGGTGATGTATTGTGAATCTGTGATGGGGAGAAGGGAGAGTGCACTGAAAGATGGTAGAGAGAGAAGGAGAATGGAAAAAATTAGGGCTTGAATAATTGGGTGAAATCTTTTAATTTAAATTATTATATCAAACCTAATTTGTACTTAAATAAAGCTTGAACCTGATTTTAGAATTTGTAAACTCCTGCATTTCTGTAATTTCCACTTCCCAAATTAGGGAGGAATACATAACTCAAGCCTTAATTATACCCTAGTTCAATTTTTTTTTAAAAAGTTTAAAAATTTAAAACTCAGGTGGTAACTAATAAATATTATATATCTAATAAATACTAATCTCAATATCTCGACCTACTCCAATCTTTCTCCAATCATTCTACAAACTCCGCAACCATAGCCATTAGCATCCACCCTATTCGATATCCATGAAAACAGTATTTCAAGGGTAGCGACTTGTTTGGATTTTTAATTTAGCAAAATATAGATGATAATTGATGGATTATCTTATTCAGCTTCAATTTGAACAATCGACCAATGTCTATGGAGTGTAGAATTGATTTAGTTGTTTAATTTATCAACAAATTCAACGTAAATTTGTAAATTTTGATGGTGTGATTTTTAAACATGTAAACTGTTACATGTGACATTGATCCAATGGCTTGTTGCTAGTTCTCTTAGATCTGCTACATGTGCTGTTGATACAATGGTCTGTGGCCGTTTCTCTTTAGATCATTGCCTTGTGGACATTAATCTATTACTTATGCAAAATAATATGTAACCTATGAATTGTTACATGTGATCTATAATGTACAAACTCTAACATCTGGTACTCCAAATGCTTCAAGTCAAGCCACAGGGGATGATCTGTTTGACGAACCAAGTAACGAAATTTCATGATTGATAGTACTGAAAACTGTACTTTATTCCCAAGAATATGATTTGACAAAGGGGGCGATCTTTCCTTCTGACCAAGTACTGATACTAGACTCCAAATAACCAATACTTATGCATCTCATCTTCAAAATTTTCACATGATTGTACATAATGAGGAGTATAAGAAGTACGTCGATCTACCCAACAAACAAGGAAGTACTGAATCTTACCATCATTGGTTAATACAACACGTTCATTTAAAATAACATCAATTTTATCTTTGTGTTTAGTGAGAGATGGTATTGAAGTAGAGATATCAACATAGTTAAGTTGAGGGTCCACAAAGCTAAGTAGAAATGGATCATCAAAAGAAGTAACACGGTGTTTGTAAGTAATGAAGTCCTCAATATTTAAAGCAGAGGGTAGCCAATATGTGATGAAAGAGCAATGACATTTGCATTTGAATCGACATGCTTTAAAATTTTTAAAGGACTAGCACTACAAGCCTGTAATATAACATAATCTCCAATATTAAATTCAAAATATCGTTTAAGCGAATCAGCTTGAAGTTTATATAATGCATTACTTGCGTCATGTTGTTTATTGTTCTCAATATGCAAGTCATGAAGATGATATACAAATGTTTCAACTGACAATGATACACTAGCATGTTGGGACATGGGAATAAGATCTGACAGTTGCCTAGACTTATAACTATGAACAACCTCAAATGGATTTAGACCGAGAGACCGATTTACAGAATTGTTAGATGCAATTTGAACAGTTGGAAGGATTAAATTTCAATTTCCCAAAGTTTCCTTGCAAAGAGCATGATTACACAAATCATCAATACCTTTGGGTGGGATAAGTGTAGGACACACAACATTTGACTGGGAGGTATTGGGAACAAGGGGTAACAATACCTAGACTCATAGGAAAAGTCCGAATACTATCTAAGGGGGTGTCCTCACTATTATCCAATTCATCAAATTCTTCAAGTTTAAGTTCATAGATTTGATTTTCTAATCGCTCATTTCTCATATTCTTTTGTTCTTCAATGAATAAGGCTCGATTAGAACATTCAGAAGAGATGTGGTCGAAGTCCTTATAGTTGAAGCACTGCAAATGAGAAGAAGTTATTGAAGTTTCAAAATCTTGACCTTTATTGTCCAATAGAGGAGAAGCATTAGATGTGGAAGGACCTAGATGGGGCTTAATAGGAGAAGGTGGTGTTGATGAGACGAAAGGGGGAATGTCACTATGCCTTCGATACGAAGAAGAAGGTCTTGGGATATCATAACATTTACACTTATTTTCCCAAATGGGAGGAACATTTGACGAGGAAGGCTCTATGATAGACTTATGACGAGGTGGCGCTAATGACATGGGTGAACGATGGTGATCGCGTTTTTCATATAGAGTACTAATAGTCAACTCATAATCTCTGGCTAAAGAACAAGCATGATCAAGAGTAGTGACATCTTGAAAGAAAAGCTCACGCCTAAGATCATCTCTTAGACCTTGGCTAAACTTACTCAAAGTCGTGGTCTCATTCTCAATGACATGATATTTGGTTCGAAATTCCTCAAAGTGTACAATATAGTCAATCACTAACCGATTCCCTTGTTTAAGAACAGTTCATTGAGTAAAAACTTTAAAATCTAAGCAACTATCAAAAGTAGAAGTGTGTAATTTAGTATCCCTAAAGAAACTCTCTTTATGATGAGGAAGAGAATGAGTATCGTGACGGTCATAGGCTCGTTCTCGTCGACAAATTTATTCCCTATCACTATGATCGTATCCAAAATATTTTCGATCTCCTCGTCGATGATGATAATGTCTATGATGGGATACTTCAGAATTATCAACGTCGATCAAATGAGGGATTTGCTTAAAATTGTTCAAATTAGCATAGAGGGCCTTACTCTCTTCAAGAGTAGCAGTCATTTGGGTTTGGATAGCAGCTATTTGTTGGGCGAGTACATCAAATTGTGAATGGTCTATGTTTAGGTACAGAAACTAGAAGTGACAAGATGACCAATCAACCACTATGAATGCACTATATTAACAGCTAAATGACATGAAATAGAGAGATCAATAAACAATAAGTGCAAGCAATGGAAAATCACTTGAACCATTTTTATTTTTTTTTAAATTTTAAATTTGGAGGATTAGGCAAATCCAAATATTGCAAACTAATACTGTTGATACATGTAAAATAGCAAAGTGAGGGTTAAACACTAGTCAAAAGACCTAATCACTTGAAATAAATTGAGGGGTTAAAAGCAAGTCTACAAATGATGAATCAAAACCTCACACGGGGTAAGTGGGGAACCAATGGGAGTTAAGTCATTCAATGATTCTGATAAAGTGTGGTTAAGGCTAATATTGTCAAGGTAATAGCAGTACAAGATTTTAATTGATGCAATTTTAAAAATGAAGCAGTAGTATAAATCAATACTAAATAGAGATCAAGGACTCCATGTTGTTTAGTTGCTTGAATTTCTGAAATGTGGACCCCAATTATGCTTGTGTCTTATCCTTCTTTGGAGATGTCTCCCACTCTAGAAGTCACCCCTTGTTGATTGTGATTTATACTGGTTATTGCTCTTGCTTTGTTGTGCGTTGAGTTATAACTGACGAGCAAGTGGAATTGATCCCTGTTGTTGGTCGTTTATGTGTTAAATGGGATGTAATAACATGTATTAAGTGGGCTGGTTTATTTTGATTCAAGTAATGGGTTGAGTTATTTTTGAGATGTTGGAATTGGGCTAGGAGTAAGTGGTTGGATGATTATGATGGGAAGTAGGCTGTGTGTGGAAGGGTAATGGATTGAGTTAACTTGGTTTTAGGGGTTATTGGGTTGCGTGGGTTTAGCTAGGGATAAAAGGAATATTTGTGGGTATATTTGGATTAGGTTGTTAGGATTGAAAATTTGTGAAATAGCACTTAACAGCAGCAAACGCCTAAAATACTAAAATTGATTTTTTTTGGGGCAAAAAATGATGAAAAATACTAAAACTGAATTTTTTTCCGGGTGAACAGTAACTCTCACTTTTTTTTCTTTTTTTTAACTGAAAATACTAAAATTGATTTTTTTCGGGTGTGAATAGTACCCGTGAATAGTAACAAGATTTTTTTTCCACAGAGAAGAGAACTAAAAAAAATGAAAAACACTGCTTTTACGCTAAATCTTTTTCAATTGTGCTGTTCCAACAAATTTTGGGAAGAAAATAAAAAGAAATTTTGAATTGTATGAGAGGAACTACCTAAGATCGGCTCTGATACCAAATTTGATACAGTACCAATAGAAAAATTAATGAAGAAAGTCAAAATCAATGAATCAAGAAAAAAATCAGGGGAAGGGATGGAAGAAGAAGGAAATAGGGGAAGAGGAAGAAGAACAGGGAAGAGGGAGAATTTCGCCATAAGCCACTAAAATATTATTCATTCATCAACTATTGAAATTACATCGCAATTAGGTTTAAATAGTGAAGACTAAAACCCTAACTATAATGAACTTAGATCAATACAAGTCTAATTACATAAATAAAAATCTAAAACATAAATAAAGTACACGAAATAAAATAAAGTTCAACTAAAAATAAAATAGATGATATGCTCATCACTCGTGGGAACACAGAACAGCAAATCAACAATGGAGAATTCAACATAATTGGGAACCATAAAATCTCCCAAAAACATTCTATCCGGCCCGCCGACCTACTGATGGCCCTTGCGGAGCTGAACTTGTTTCTCACTCATTCAAATCTTGACCCACTGCCACAATGACTTACAGCACTCACAAAGCTCACAACCAGTTCGTCAAGCTCAAACACTAGGTAATATTTATATGTATATATTGCGTGTGTATGTCCTTGCAATTTTCATTTACAGGTATATATTTTTTACGTGTTTGTACATTGATCTTCAGAGTTCGTACCTTAAAGAACATGTTTGGCTAAGCTTGAAAAGTCCACTTTAAAGAGATTCTACTTGTATGTAAAAAGTAAGTTCTAAAATATTAATTATTTTTAGTGGTGAAAGTTAGAAATAAGTTAATGCATCCCTTTAAAAATGAAGTAGCACCGGAAATAGATTGAACGGGAAATATAAAACAAAATTGTTGACCCTAATAAATGTTGCCAACAGATGCCGGACTCACCCGCGCACACGTAAGCGAAAATCAGACACGCAAAGACACGTGGACGGTCTAAAACGGACAGATCAAGGGTGTGGGAGTAGCTCAACGATGCGGGACGAGAACGTTCGGAATCCGACGAGATGATCGTAGACCAATTGTACAATAATTACCAATCGATATTTGTGAATGTGTATGTAAATATGCGTAAATTCATTTTGTGTTGTAAGATAAAAAGAAAGAGAGATTAAAGTGTGATTTCTTATATTGATTCTTGCATTAGCCTTTGATGGGGTACATGGGGGAGTATTTATAGTGTCACAAGTTATATCGTGACCTTTGGTTCAGGGTACACATGGCCTCATCCAGTCAATTTACATGTCAAATTGTAGGTATCAACCGCACCTAGCCTGCTATACATTTATTGCTTGGCAGAGCCACCTCTACTAGTGACAAGACTTAACATTTACACTCATGACAAACGTCCTATCAATCATTATAGTAAGATCTTTGTGTAGAGGATCTCTTGGGAGAAGTGTCTATGGAAGATGCTGCTTTGTGATTCAGAGGCTTCTACCTCGGCTACAGAGCTTCGGCCAACAGGGCCTCGTCCACCTTCAAAGGGCCTCGACATATGGGCTTCGAAAGCTCCTCAAGAGGCAATGATAGATGGGCCTCGATATATATGGGCTGAGGCTTCTGTGGACCTCAATTTGTGGGCCTCGACTATGCAAATCACCTCGGCTTGAGTGCCACATGGTTCGACATGAGTTGGCTGTGGGCCCCGGTGGGTTGTCCAAGTGTGCAAACACGTGATAATAGTCCCCCAAGTCCAAGTATAGTCATTTATGTAATGCGAGGACTTTGATGAAGTAAAGCCAGCCAGCTAAGTTGAAATTTTTTTTTGAAACTTTTGTACCCCAAATAATAGTCTCCCAAGTCCAAGTATAGATATTTATATCATGGTTGGAGTTAGAAATGTGCTGTTGTGGAAGAATGATGAAGTCGAGGTAGTTTGAGAAATCGAACCTGCGAGGCTTGATGGAAGGCTTGTGGAGGTTGAATTCTGGTGAGGAAGTCGAGGTGGTTGAGAAATCGAACCTGCGAGGTTTGATGGCTGAGTTATGATGAGGAAGCCGAAGTGGTTGAGAAAAACCGGACATGTAGGGCTTGATGGCTAAATTTTGATAAGGAAGTCGAGGTGGTTGAGAAATCGAACCTGTGAGGCTTGATGGCTAAATTTTGATGAGGAAGCCGGAGTGGTTGAGAAATCGAACCTGCGAGGCTTGATGACTGAATTTTGATGAAGACGTCGAGGTGGTTGAAAAATCGAACCTGCGAGGCTTGATGGCTGAATTTTGATGAGGTAGCCGAGGTGGTTGAGAAATCGAACTTGCGAAACTTGATGGCTGAATTATGATGAGGAAGCCGAGGTGGTTGAGAAATTGAACCTGGGAGGCTTCATGGCTGAATTGTGAGGCACATTGACAATAATTGTTCCTTGGCAGTTGTGCCAATGATTTGATGTTTTACGCATA
>NC_036253.1:4615392-4733393 GCF_002742605.1 Olea europaea var. sylvestris | reverse complement strand
GATTGAAATGGTTTGACGAGCCGAGGTTGAGGAGGCTAAGGAAGAGGTCGCGAGGAGGGCAGCTGAGGCAGCAGAGGACGAAGTCGCCAAGCAGAAGCCTGCGAGGGTGCAAGGGAAGTCTCTGAGCTTCCTTGCCGAAAGGAAAGAGGTTCTGGATCCAGCATTGGTGGAGGCTCTGCCACCCGAGATCTGAAGTGCTACAAAAAGCTTCTACAAATTCTGGACGGATCGGTGGCAGTTGCATATCTCCTCATGTGACACCACGGACTTGACAAGGGCCCTCGTGAGCCAAAGTGTGAGAAACTTTAACCTCACATTGGAGTGCAGGGAGGCCCTTACTGACTTTTAAACGAGGACCCAGTCCTCGGACAAGAAGATGGCCTCCCTTATAGAGGAGCTGAAGGGAGCTAGAGCCGAGGTAGAGGAAGCGAGGACCCAAAAATTTGAAGATGCGGCCAAGCTGGAGTATGCCTTGGCTCAAATCGAGGCGTTGAAGAAGGAGATGTATGAGTCCCAATGCGAGGTGGCCTCCTTGACTAAGAAAGTGGAGGTTTCCAATGACCACCAGAAGGTGACTGTCGAAGCCTCGGAGAAGGCAAACTTGGAACTAGCAGAGACCCAAGATGCGTACAAGCTCTTGGAGGGCCAGATAAAGTGGTATGTTGATGAAGCAGCCAAGGCAAAGGAGGAGGCCAAAATGGCGAGGGAGGAGGCGGTGGAAGACTACATTGCCAACTTCCACAATACCAAGGAGTATAAGAGTTTCAGCACCTGCTGGAGAAATTATGCTTATGCCGAGATGATGGAGAGGGCTGAGGAACTTTACCCAGATCAAGACCTGTCACAGCTGAGGTCGGAGTTTATGGATGAAGTGCTTCAAACCCCAGCTAATGAAGCGGTTGGGAATGAAGTAGTAGAGGTAGAAGAAGGAAGTTCTGATGCTCAGGCTGTGGAGGCCCCGGCTACTGAGGCTCCTCCATCATCGTCCTAAGGTTAGGATAGTTTTCTTTTCAGTTATTTTTGATGTACTGGCCTTAGGCCCCCCTCTTGTAATCTTGATTGAAAATCAATACAATATCTTCTTTCATTCAATGTTTTTCTCCTAAGTGCATTGGCCTCGTCAAGCAATTGAACTTAATGTTGATTGAAAAACTAAATAAATTTAACTTTGTATCCTAACTCCAATCACTTGAGCAAGTAAATTGTACGCAAGCCTCACGAGCCATGACCAATATTGGACTTAAGCAAATGAATTGTACTTAAGCTTAATAACTGTAACCTGAATGGATCCTGACTGGATTGTGTTTCAGCCGAACTGGAAATATTGCTGTCTGATTCGAAAGGTAGTTACATAAAGCTAGTAGTGGTTGAGCCTTGTGAATAAATAGGTATAAAAGTTTCTTGTTAATGTAAGTGAATGCGCCTCGGAGTTCAAATAAGATTGCCCAAATATGGGATGCTGGCCTCTCCTCCGAAGTGAGGACGCTTCCCAACATGGTGGATGGTTCAGCTATACTGAGGCTTCTCCTAGTGGCGTTCAGCCTGCGCCTCAGAGTTAGAATGAGATGGCCCAGAAATGGGATGCTGGCCCCTCCTCCGAGGTGGCGACGCTTCTCAACATGGTGGATGGTTTAGCCAAGCTGAGGCTTCTCCCAATGGCGTTCAGCCTCGCCAAAGGGAGGCAAGTGCATGCGCCTTGGAGTTCAAACGAGGTGGCCTAGAGATGGGACGTTGGCCTCTCCTCCGAGGTGACGACGTAATGTGACACGTGAATTCAATCATGGATAATTTTATTGAATCATTGAAATGTTACATAAGCTGGGAAAGATCGTCCAGCGAGGTAGTACATTCATCGATAATAGATTTGGAGGTGCTCAATGTTCCATGGATGGGGTTGTGCCTTGCCGTTCATGTCTTCAATCCAGTAAGTCCTGGGTCGAATCTCCTCTCTGATTTTATATGGACTTTTCTAGTTCGGGCCCAGGGAACCGGTGCCAGGTTCCTTTGAGGAGAGGAAGACTCTCATAAGGACCAAGTCGTTGATTCGAAATGACCTCTTCTTTACCTTTAAGTTGAAGTACTTCGTCATCTTTCTTTGATATGTGCCGAGCTTCAGCTGGGCGTCATCTCTCCTTTCCTTAATGAAGTTGAGGTCACACTTGCGAAGCTCATCGTTTGTTATCTCACTAAAATGTAGGCATCGTGGAAATGAAAGTCCGACCTCGACGGGGCTCATCGCCTTAGTCCCATATGCCATGAAGAAAGGTGTTTCCTTTATTGGGGTCCTCGAGTGGTTTGGATTGCCCAAAGAACCTGTGGCAGCTCATCCATCCAAGCCCCTTTTGAAACATCAAGTTTCCTTTTCAGGACGTGCTTGATTGTTTTGTTCACAGCCTCAATTTGTCCATTTGCTTGTGGGTGGTGAGGCGTGGAGAAGTGCTTCTTGATGCCAAGTTTTTCACACAAACTTCTGACCTTCTTGTTATCGAACTGTCTACCATTGTCTGAGACGATCAAGTAGGGAATCCCGAACCGGCATATGATATTCTTCCACAAGAACTTGGAAGTGTTAGCTTCTGTAATTTTTGCAAGTGGTTCAGCTTCAACCCACTTCGTGAAGTAATCAATGGCCACAATTGTGAAGCTCGCACCTCATCTGCCTTTGGTTAGAGGACCTATGAGGTCCATACCCCACTTCGAGAAGGGCCAAAGGCTAAAGATCGCGGTCAAATCTTGCGATGGTTGTCTTTGGACAGAAGAGAATCGTTGGCATTTGTCACATTTTCGTACAAACTCAAGGGCGTCCCTTTTCAAGGTAGGCCAGTAGTACCCTTGCCTCAGTATTTTTTGTGCCAAAGATAGACCTCTAGAGTGGTTGCCACACACACTTTCATGGACTTCTCTTAATATGTAGGTAGCCTCTTCTCCTCGGATGCATCGTAAGAGTGGAGAGGAGAAACTCCTCTTATATAGTACATCATCAATGAAGAGGAAATGGGCTGACTTCCTCCTTAGCTTGCAGGCCTCATACTTGGTAGTGGGAAGTACTTGGTCCTTGAGGTATGCCACGATGGGCTGCATCCAAGCAGGAGTCCTAGCGACCCACATCACATTGGGGGCCTCGGTTGACGGCATGAGGAGGTGCTCTATAGGGACTACTGTGAGTTGTTCAGAATCCTTGCTACTTGCAAGTTTGGAGAGTGCATCCGCATGTGCATTTTCGATGCGGGGGATCTGGATCAACTCAAACTTTTCAAAGGATGGGATAAGGTCCATCACCATTTTCAAGTAGGAGGCCATGGTTTTGTCCTTGGCTGAGAAGTTACCATTGACTTGGCTAACGACCAACTGAGAGTCACTACTGATGAGTAGCCTCTTTACTTGCATTTCTCTGGCTAACTTGAGGCCTGCAAGAATTACCTCGTATTCTCCTACATTGTTGATGGCCTTGAACCCGAACTTCACCATCTAGTTCAGCTTGTGAACTTTCGGGCTGATAAGGACAACTTCGACACCTGAGCCGGTGTCCCCAATCGACCCATCAACAAATAAGTTCCACGTAGGGGGATCGGATTGTTCCATAATTTCATCTACCTCGGGTAAGTTGGCGAACTCTGCCACAAAGTCAGCCAAGGCTTGGCCCTTGATGGCTGCCCTAGCCTTAAACATGAGGTCAAATTCACTTAGCTCCACGACCCATTTCAATAATCTTCCTGAGGCATCGGGCTTTTGGAGTTCCTGCCTTAGGGGAAAGTTTGCCAGCACATGGATGGTGTGGGCTTGGAAGTAGGGTCTCAATTTCCTGAAGGCTGTGATCAAGGCCAAAGCGAGCTTTTCCATATCGGGGTAGCGAGTTTTCGACGATAGGAGTGCTTTACTTGTATAGTAAACGGGGAGTTGGGTGGTCCCCTCTTCTCGGATTAGAACCGTATTGATGGCCTCATTGGAGACGGCCAGATACAGCTACAAAATTTCATCGGGCTTTGGTTTGGAGATGAGGGGGGCCTGCCCTAAGTGCCTTTTCAGGCCCTGAGAGGCCTCTTCACATTCCTCATTCCATTGAAACTTCTTCCCAGCTTTTAGCACTTTGAAAAATGGGAGGCATTTGTCTGTAGCTTTGGAGACGAAGCGGCTAAGCGCGGCTACTCGCCCAGTTAAGCTTTGCACCTCCTTTGGCTTTTGGGGGACCTCATCTTGCATAGGGCCTCAATCTTCTTAGAGTTGGCTTTGATCCCACGTTGGTTGACCATGTATCCTAAGAATTTACCGAGGCCACTCCAAAGGCGCACTTCAAGGGGTTGAGCCTCATCCTATATCTTCTCAAAATTTGGAAGGTGCTGTTGAGGTGTGTTAAATGGTCCCTAGCTTCCAAACTCTTTACTAGCATGTCAACTACGTAGACCTCCATTATTTTTCCGATGAGGTCCACAAACATTTTGTTGACGAGCCTTTGATATATTGCTTCGGCATTTTTCAACCTGAAGTGCATCATCTTGTAGCAGTAAAGGCCCTAGTCTGTGATGAAAGACGTGTGTTCCTCATCGGTCGAGTGCATGGGAATTTAGTTTTAGCCGGAGTACGCGTCCATAAAGCTTAATAACTCGTGCCCAGCCATGGAGTCTACTAGTTCGTCAATCCTTGGAATTGGAAAACTGTCCTTCAGGCAAACTCTATTGAGGTTAGTGAAATCGATGCACACTCTCCACTTGTCGTTGTGTTTTTTCACTAAAACTGGATTGGAGACCCACCTCAGATAGGTGGCCTCCTTGATGAAACCATGTTGGATGAGCTTTTGAACTTCTTCCTTCAGGGCCTCGTACCTCTCAAGATTGAGGGCTCTCCTTTTTTATCTATGCAGGGCAACCTTAGGATCAATTTTCAGGTGGTGGCAACTGACCTTGGGGTCTATGCCTATCATGTCCTCATGCCTCCAAGCAAAGATATCGAGGTTCCTACTTAGGAAATCTTTGACCTTTTCTTTCAAAGTGCTGGACAAGCCCTTCCCCATCTTCAACAATTTGGATGGGTCTCGGGGGTCTACCGAGAAGCTCTCAAGTTCCTCAATTGGGGATGCTTGAGGTTCCTGTTCAATTATGTAGGGATCAATCTCATCGATGACCAATACTTTTGAATTGGGTGGTGCGTCAATCATTTCTACATCTTCTGGTTCGACGGGAGCATCACCTGGGACATCAGCCATGACTACGTCGGTGATAATTATATGGACATCCCAGGGCTCTACCTTTCTGATGGAGCTTAGATAACACTCTCTTGAGCCTCTTTGGTCACCTCTCACCATTGCCACCCCATTTTCCGTCGGGAACTTCATGCATATGTGATGGATGGAGGTGACGACTCCTAACTCCTAATTCCTTTAGGCAAGCACTTGCCTAGAACTCCCATTACCAGCTTGGTTCATTTGGTAGTCCATCAAGTGGGAGGTTGACCCTCTAGCACGCTGCCTTTGAGGAGGTGGGAGGCCTCTATTTGCCATGTTCCTATGCTCAATCAATTCTTCATTGATGATCTCCCATCTCACCATCTGGAATAGGGCATCATAGGTGGTGGGGTCTTGATTTTGCATGTCCCTCTTAAACAGGGTGTTCATATTCAGACCTCCTCTCAATGCAGATAACGCCTCACGGTCGGTGACTTGCATACAATATGTCATCTAATCAGTGAAACGTGATAGGAAGCTCTTTAGGAATTCCCCATGTGCCCGTCTCATGTCCTGGAGACGTTGGATGGGGATCTCTCCCTCTTTGCTCACAGCGAACCTCTTTAAGAAGGTTATCTTGAATTCGGGCCAACTTCTTATGCTCTCAGGTGGTAACATACTATACCAAATTTCAGCTACTCCGCTAAACGTTAAGTGGAAAGCTCTGCATTTCACAGCTAGGGTGGCGCCCCTCAGGCTCATGTGAGTTTTGTAAGCATTCAGGTACTTCTCTGGGTCGCCTCTTCCATCATACTTTGGTATCTTTGGTATAAATAGTGGTTCGGGACTTGGACACTCCTTAGTTCCCTTGGGAATGGTAGGTTTTCATTGTCATTATCCAAGTCACAGGTCCTCTGTTGCTCACCTGAATCATTTTCATTTGCCTCATACCTTGGTTGTTGGTGAGAGATTCCGGGACGGTTTCTAGCCTCTTCTTCTCTTCTTTGGCACCTATTTCTAGGTGGAGCAGTAAGAGGGGCATTTTCATGCCTTTCTTCCAACTGTTGAGGCACTGGAGGTGGAGGCGGTGGCCTTGTCCAAGGGTTGTGATGTTGTTGTTGTCTTAGCCTCAGTTCAGCGGGGCTAATTCTATCAAATACGATGCCTGACCTCCTATGTCTTTACTCGTCCGGCGAGGTTGCCCTATGGCTTTAAACTTCATCTTCTTGCTGGTAGTGCCCTTGAGGGACATATGGAGGAATAAGGAAGCCTCCATGGCCCTGCATTTGGGCCATAAGTTCCCTCATAGCCATGTTTTGGCTAGCAATGTCCCTCATGTTAGCTGTCATGGCGGCCATTTCTCTTGACAGTCGGGCCGTCGCAAGCATTCCACCTTTTCTGTGGCTGTGGTGGTGTCTATGCCGAGCTGCTGGGGCAGCTGCTGGAGGGGGCACATCAGCATTTTCTCTTACCCTCCCGGGGGGTGTATCTTCGTTTGAATCCATTCTCTTTGCTTCTTACCCTTTAGATTTTTGCTAAGTTGTGGGGCTTCCTTTTGTTCTTTTTCAAGAACAAATCCTTTCTCAAGGAGGATGCCCAAATGCTCCTCTTTAATAAACTTTCACCACAAGGTTGTTCGTGATTATGGTATGGCTTCCCACAGATGGCGCCAATCTATTGACCCCAATAAATATTGCCAACACATGTCAGACCCACCCGCGCGCACACGTAAGTGAAAGTCCAACACGCAAAGACGCATGAACGGTCTAAAATGGACAGATCAAGGGCATTGGAGTAGCTCAACGATGCGGGATGAGAACATTCAAAATCCGGCCAGATGATCATAGACCGATTGTACAATAATTACCAATCGGTGTTTGTGAATGTGTATGTAAATATGCGTAAATTCGCTTTGTGTTGCAAGATAATAAGAAAGAGAGAGTAAAGTGTGGTTGCTTGTATTGATTCTTGCATTAGCCTTTGTATGGGGTACATGGGGGAGTATTTATAGTGTCACAAGTTAGATCGTGACCTTTGGTTCGGGGTACACATGGCCTCATTCGATTAATTTACATGTCAAATTGTAGGCATCAGCCGCACCTAGCCTGCTATTCATTTATTGATTGGCAGAGCCTCCTCTACTAGTGACAAGACTTAACATTTACACTCATGATAAAAGTCATATCAATCATTCTAGTAAGATCTTTGTGCAGAGGATCTCTTGGGAGAAGTGTCTATGGAAGATGTTGCTTTATGATTCAGAGGCTTCTATCTCGGCTACAGAGCTACGGCCAACAGGGCCTCGTCCACCTTTAAAGGGCCTCGACATATGGGCTTCGGAAGCTCCTCAAGAGGCAATGATAGATGGGCCGAGGCTTTTGTGAACCTCGATTTGTGGGCCTCGGCTATGCAAATCACCTCGACTTGAGTGCCACGTGGTTCAGCATGAGTTGGTTGTGGGCCCCAGTGGGTTGTCCAAGTGTGCAAACACGTAACAAAAATATTGAATGATGTGTTTTGTTTCAGTTCTCTTTTTATCTTCACTTGTGCAGAAAACTAACGTAAACCGACTAGTGAAAGGTAAAGCAATCTTTTAGTTCAGCTTGGTAGGTTAAGGAGTTGCAGTTTTTCCTCTCTATTTCAAGTTTATCTCGATCGCTTTACTTTCTAAAAGAAAACATGTACATTTTATAATGTAAACAGGAGAAAGAGGGCATTCTAGAACACTTTGTAGGAGATTTAATGTCAGTCATGTAATTTTTTATTTTCAAACATTTTAGTTGCATAATTTTTATGATTTCGTTGTTATGTCACTTGCAAAGGTTATAATGGTGCAGTTGATTTTGGACAAGTGACTGAACATAAGGATTTCGTAAAGCACGAGGAATTGAAGTTGGAGAATATGTTAGATCAACAAGAACCGGTGGTTGATAAGAATAAAGCAAGTATTGACACACGAGATGGAGGTTTAAGTAGTAAACTGAAGGATATACCGGATTTGGTTCACACAAATGCAGCAACTGAAGTCATTGGGCAAGTTGCTCAAGAAAATAGTATTGTCCATATAGATTATGTTGTAGACAAAGCACATACTAGTGATTGCTCCATCAAGCGTGTTAATGAACTAGAGAATGTTAATATTATTCTAGAGCAAGTGGCCCTAGAAAATAGTAATGTCTATAGAGATTCCATCTTAAACAAAGCACAGACTAGTGATTCTAACATCAAGAGTGTTGATGAATTAGAGAATCTTGATTGTGTTCCAGAACAACGACAAGTTGCTCTAGCAGATAATACTGTTGACCTCGCGAATTGGACCTCCTACGTGGCCAATTGATAGTTACTCCGCGTGATCCTCCCTGCGCACAATCAACGCACGGTCAAACGCACATGGCCGGAACCAGCGGGGGTGGTGGGGTTCGCATACACTCCGACGGTCAAGCTAGTATCCGATGATCGGAACAGTGCCCGAGTTATGCAAGAGAGTGGGAAGGAGAATATATATTTTATTGTTATGGAGAGCTAAGTTGTAAGAGTTTCATTACCTTTGCCTCCTCTCAAACCTTGGGTATTTATAGGTGAAGAGAACCATTGGATGTGAGACACGTGTGTGCATCTGACAGTGTGAGGTGTCTACTCATAGGCGTCAATCAGCCGCGTTTATAGAGTGAGCGCGTAATAACTTCTCCTGAGTTGAGTTGACATAGAGTTGATATGTGACATCAACTAGACCCTTGGAGACATCAAATCAATTAAGCCTTGAGGGTAGAGAGGATCTTGATGTAGAAATCTTTCAGAAAGTGGCGACGGATCCGTTGAAGGAGAACCTTAGAGTGCATTGCGCTTTGGCATGAAGGACACTTTGGTCGATTTAGTAGAATTATTTTGCGCCTCGCAGCGTGCGGACATTGGTGGTAGAGTCACTTCGAAACCACTTCGGATTGGTGGCAGACACCTCGAATGATGCAGTGGTAGACTTTTCGAAGTGGTTCAGATAGGGGCATTACAGTGGTCTTCCAAGTTTAGGGATGAATATTTATATCATGGGTGGACTTGTTTCCCCGATCGAGTATGCCTGCCTTGGTTTGTGATAGAGAACCGGCATGGTAGAGCAAAGTGTGTGGATGGCCCGAAAGCTTGTGGATCAGTTTTTTTTTTTGTGTTCACCGAAGAGATGTGGATATGTGCTCATCTTCTCCTGAGGCGCTGGCCTTAGGGGACGGCGCGTTGGGAAAAGGCCAAAGCCTTGTGAAGCTTAGGATCGGGATACATCTCTGATCGAGGCACTGACTTGTAGAGACAATGCGTGAGAGATGCTGAAGCTTGTGAAGCTGAAGGTCGAGACACGTCTTCGACTAAGGCACTAAAGCTTCAGTGCTGCCTAAGGAAGGAGCTCATTTGCCACCGATGCGTTAACCCACATGGACAACGCGTTGGGAGACAGCTAAAGCTTTGTAAGCTTAGAAGGGAACGCATCGATTGAGGCGGTGACACACAGGGGACTCTACGTCAGGAGCATCTAAGCTTTGTAAGCTAAGTGGGGAGCTAATATGCAACCGGTGCGCTAACCCATAGGGGACGACATGTTGGGAGATGGCTAAAGCTTTGTGAAGCTTAGGAAAGAACGTAGCCACCGAGGCGATGACCACAGGGGATTTCGCGTCAGGTGCGTCTAAGCTTTGTATAGCTGAGTGAGGAGCTCATCTGCGATCGATGGTAGAGATGGCTAAAGCTTTATAAAGCTTAGGAGGGAACGCATCTACCGAGGCGATGACCCATAGAGAACTTCACGTCAGGTGCGTCTAAACTTTGTAAAGCGGAGGATTTCGATCTGAGGCGAAAATTTCTGACGTCAAATGATTTGACAGCTGTCGTGTATTTCTAAGGCGACAGTTGGGTGCGATGTAATTCCCAGAAAAGGCTTCTGCAATTACTTATTGTAAACGGCTGATAGTAATCGAGACAACGCGTTTTGTGCGAGCTCGAGGGTCACAGCTTGATCTTAGGCTTAGATCAAATTTGGCATTTCATATTAACGGCTCAGATTTATGATGCGATGGATGGCCTAGATTGATTTCATTTGAATTCAACGGTGGAGATCAGCTGGGGCACTTTATAAAAGGCGGACTTGATCATTTTGGGAGTTTTTCACTTTTGGAAAATCAGAAAATCCATTTCCTGTCGAGATTCTTACATTTTTGGGCGTTGTAAAAGTGTTTTTCGGTGATATTTCTAGTTTTTGGCGATATCACATTGAGTGTTGATCTTTTCCGGCCGTAGGTTTTCCAGTTTCTTGAGTTTTAGTAAGTATTTTCCCAAGTTTTTTCACATTTCTCTATTCTGTATGGCTTCGGATGATAGTGACACTTCGGGGAGGGATTTAGAGATAGTGAGGGTGGATGAGCTTATTTTGGTGACGCCCAGCGAGGTCACTGAGGTAATATTAGAGGGGAAATATTTGGAGAAGGCCTGACAGCCCGGTTAATACATCAGAACACTGAGGGCTTCAGATTACCCGTCGAAATTGAAAGAGGTCGATCTGGGTAGACTTAGGGCTGAATATAGGATACCTGATAGTGTAGAACTGATATTACTGGAGCCTGATGAGAGGGCCTGTTATCCTAGGTCGGGGTGTGTGGCCGTGAGTGAGGCACTTTTTAAGGCTGGACTTAGGCTCCCCCTCCATCCCTTCTTTACGCTAGTGCTGAGGTCGTATGGGTTGACCCCGACCCAGCTGAACTCGAACTCTTGGAGTCAAATGTTGGGGTCCTGGATGTTATAGAAGGAGGCATCGCTTGGGATGGAAATGCGCTTCTCGATTTTTCAGACCCTATACATCCCTAAGGTGGCAGCTGGAGGGGGGGACAAGACTAGAGGGTGGCATTATCTGACTTCATGGGGTTCCCATACTCCATTCGTGCTCAATCTACCGAGCTCTATTAAAGAATGGAAGAGCTCGTGGTGTTGGGCTACCGGGAGATGGGACACAATGGAGGGGGACCCCCTGGCGCTTCTTACGGTCCCCAAGAATTATTCCACACTTAGTGAGTACTGTTGATTTGCATTTTTGTTTATTCTTCTTCAGTTCGGATCGTAATTGCTCTTTGTTTGCTTTTTGAAGGCACCCTTCCTCGGTGTGAGATATCCACCGACAACTTTGACATAATCTGCATCTCTACCAACTGTCCCCGAAGAAGAGGTCATACCACGAGCTGATTAGGAAGAATATTCATTTCGTAACACACGACCTGATGGCTTCCCAAGGTAGAATCACGAAGTGGCCGTGTCGCGTGGGTTTTTCGACCTCTTCATACTTGTGATAATTTGTTTGTTTCCTTGCAGATAACTTCAACAAGAAGGGGCATCTGAGGCCCGATTTTAAGACAATTCAGAAGATGATGGCCGAGGCGAGAGCTTTGAAGACCTCCTCATCTGCCAACAAGAAGCAGATGGAGGATTTGGTTGATGCCAGTAAGTGGCTTCAGCCTCTGGCGGATGAGGAGGTTGAAGAAGTTCCTGAGGAAAATTTGCTGAGGAAGGGCAAGAAGGCTGCGGGCTCTTCAAAATGGCCCACTATGGAGGCTAGGCCCAGCCTTGAGGCAGACAATAATTCGAACCAGGGTGTCCCTTAGGAAGAAGGTTGTTGAACCCTCTGTGGCTATCCCTACCACATCTACTTCCCTGACTGAGACTTTCAGTTGTTTTACTATCTGAAGTACTGGGACAGCCGAGGAGAAAAAGGGCTCGCCCCACAAAAGAGGTAGACTTTTTGGGCGTGAACACTGAGGAGCCTGTGAAAGAAGTGCTGGAGACTCTACCTCCTGAGATGGTAGCGACGGCAGTGGTCCATAACAAGTATTGGACCGAGAAGTTGAAGGACCACACTGCCTCGTGCACCGTCGAAGATCTCATGGCAGCCAACAGTACATGCATAGCCAGGACCCTCAGCACAAGTGTTTAGCTGGAGCGTCTAATCAAAGATCCGAGGGCCAAAAACATTAACCTGGCCAAGCGCCTCGAGGAGAAGATGTAGTACGGAGATGAAGTCTGGGCCGCTCGAGAGAAGGCCTCTAAGGTAGAGACGGCGAACAGGAGGTTGAAGGCCAACTAAGGAGGGCTAATGCTGATGTTGAGAGGCTGAAGAAGAAGCCGCACGAAACTGAGTGCCAGGTGGCTGCTCTGATGAGGCAAATTGATCATACCAACGAGCACCACCATCTGGCTACTTCAGCTCTGGAGGCCTCCAACAAGGAAAAGGCTGAGCTGAAGTAGCGGGTGGAGGCCCAAGCTGAAGAAATTACCTCATTTAAGGGAAAGCTGAAGTCGGCAGGAAAGATGGCTGTGCAGAACTTCATTGATCATTTCAAGGAGCACCCCCTGTACGATGACTTCACTAACTATTGGGCCTCTTGGAGTGCCCAAGGACTGTTGGATCGGTTGAAGGAGGTCCACCCGATTTTGGACATATCCTCTTTGGAGGCAGAGTTCGATGGGCCTATTAGAGGCCGGCCTGACAAGGCTGTCGAGGAAGCTCCAGAGGTCCCAGAGGAAGAACTGGAGGCTGGGGCAGAAGATGTCGTCCCAGTAGAATAGGGCTACTTTTGTAATGGCTTCAGCCTTCCTTTTGTAACTCAGTTTGAAATGAATGGAATGAAAATTTTTCTTTTAAGTATTATTGCCTCTTCCTTTTCCTTATGTTGGACTGTCTATACTTGAGTAAATGAATGATAAGCACTTAAGTAAATATTAAGCATCACTTACCAATAACCAGTTGATAAAAGAAGATTGGACTAATAACATATTAAAGAACTGAGGTAACAATTCATTAACTGATGTGACCCAAAGAACTGAAGTATCATTGCTTAGAAGTTACATCATCCTTCACTAAGGCAATTTCAACACTTAGTAAGATAGGGAAGTTACAAATGAGATCAGATCATGACAAACACTTATTAGACAACATTGAGATCGGATCGGAACATACGTTCATCATTGATAATACTTCCTCAAGTGTTCGATGTTCCATTGATGAGGCAGTACATTCCCTGTGATGTCTTCAATTTCAAAAGTACTAGGTCGGAACTCCTTGCGAATGCAATAAGGACCTTCCTAGTTCGGTCCAAACACTCCGGACCCAGTTGGCTTGGATGATTGGAAGACCCTACTAAGGACGAGGTCTCTCTGTCGAAGAGTTCGATTTCTAACCTTGGAGTTGTAATAACGGGTCATCTTTATTTGATACTTAGCCAGTTTCACTTGGGAGGTATCCCTCATTTCTTCAAGGAAGTGGAGTTCGCACATTCGAGTTTCGTCATTTCTAATCTCATTGAAGAGTATCCGACGATGCGATGGGACTCCTACCTCGACCGAGCTCAAGGCTTCGGCTCCGTAGGTCATTGAGAAGTGTCTCCCCTGTCGCGGTTCGACTAGTTGTGTGGATGGCCCAGAGGATATCGAGAAGCTCATCGACCCAAGCCCCCTTCGAGGTGTCAAGCTTCCTTTTCAGGGTATGCTTGATGGTTTTGTTTACTACCTCAACTTGCCCATTTGCTTGGGGGTGATGAGGCGTTGAGAAATCCTTCTTTATCCCCAGTTCGTTGCATAAGTCTCACATCTTCTTGTTGTCGAACTGTCTCCCGTTGTCAGACACTAAGGAGTGGGGAATGCCGAACCTGCAAATGATGTTTTTTCAAATGAATTTTGTAGTATTCGCCTTGATGATCTTGGCAAGAGGTTTAGCCTTGACCGACTTGGTGAAGTAGTCAATGGCGACAATGGCAAAAGTCGCACTTCCTCTTCCTTTTAGGAGCGGACCAATGAAGTCGATGTCCTACTTGGTGATTGGCCACGGACTGGTGACTACGGAGAGACTCTGAGAAGGCTGTCTCTGAATATTAGAGAAGCGCTGGCACTTTTACACATTTCTGAACGAACTGGCAAGCATCCCTTTTCAGGGTTGACCAGAAGTAGCCTTGCCGGAGTACTTTGTGTTCCAGAGCCATTCCTCCGGAGTGATTTCCACAGATTTCCTCATGGATCTCCCTTAGTATATACGTGGCTTCTTTACCTCCTACATATCGGAGAAGTGGTGAGGCAAAGCCTCTTTTCTAGAGGACATCCTCTTGTAGGACGAAGTGTGCAGCCCTTCTTCTTAACTTCTTCACCTCGCTTCTCGAAGCTGATAGTGATTGATCCTTAAGATAGGCCATGATGGGTTACATCTATAATGGGATACTTTCTATCCATAACAACTCTTCACCTCCGGAGATGGAGGGCTTCGACAAGCGTTCAATGGGGACAATCTTTAGTAGCTCTGAATCTTTGCTGCTAGCCAACTTTAATAGGGCATCTGCATAAGTATTCTCAAGGCGTGGGACTTGGATCAATTTGAACCTTTCGAAATGAAGAACTAGGTCCGGAACCAATTTTAAGTATGCAGCCATGCTACTGTCTTTGGCAGCAAAGTTCCCGTTGACCTGACTCACCACAAGTTGAGAGTCGTTGCTTTCCAGGAGCCTTCTGACCTACATTTCTTTCGCAAGTCTAAGGCTTGCTAGAAGGGCCTCATATTCAAAAGCGTTGTTCGAGGCTTTGAAGTCGAACCTTACTGCGCAATTTAGCTTGTGGCCTTCTGGGCCTTCCAAGACGATCCCTGCTCCAGAGTCAGTTTCTCCTGAGGATCCATCCACAAATAGGTTCCATGTTGAAGGCTCGGCTGGTTTCATTGTCGCCTCTATTTTTGGGGCTTTCACAAATTCAGCTACAAAATCTACAAGGGCTTGGCCCTTGATGGCATGTCGAGATCAGAACAGTAGGTTGAACTCACTGAACTCGATTGCCTATTTTAGCAAGCGGGCCGAAGCATCCGTTCTCTGCAGCACCTGCTTTAATAGAAAGTTGGTGAGAACTTCAATTGAATGGACCTGGAAGTGCGGCCTTAGTTTCCTTGATGTCGTGATAAGGATGAGTGACAGTTTCTCCATGTCTAGGTAGCGTGTTTCTGCTAGGAGTAGTACTTTGCTAACGTAGTATATCGGCAATTGGTGCTCATTTTGTTCTCCGACTAGGACTGCGCTGACCGCCTAGTCAGAGACCGCCAAGTACATTAGTAGTGATTCCTATGGTTCAGGTTTGCATAACAGAGGCGCCTCTCCTAAGTGCTTCCTCAGCGCTTGGAAGGCTTCCTCTCACTCAACGGTCCATTGGAACTTCTTTCCTTACTTCAACACTTTGAAGAAGGGTAGGCTCTTATCAGTGGCCCTAGAGATGAAACAACTGAGCGCGGCTATCCGACCATTGAGGCTCTGGACCTTCTTCGGCTTCCGAGGTGACCTCATTTCTAGTAAGGCCCGAATATTTACCGAATTTGCTTCAATTTCCCTTTGGTTTACAATGTATCCCGAAAACTGTCCCGAAGCCACGCCGAAGGTGCATTTGAGGGGGTTCAACTTCATTTTATATTTTCTAAGAATCTGAAAGGTCTGGTCAAGGTGACTTACGTGTTCGTTCACCTGGAGGCTTTTAACTAGCATGTCGTCCACGTAGACTTCCATGAAGTTCATGAAATCTACGCACACCCTCCATTTCCCAATAGGCTTCTTCACACGGACCGGGTTGGATATCCACTTCGAATATATAGCTTCTCTGATGAAGCCGCTGTGGCTAAGCTTGTTGACTTCATCTTTGAGCGCCTCATATTGCTCTAGGTTGAGGGCTCATCTTTTCTGTCGATGTGGAGCATAGGAGGAGTTGATGTTAAGGCGATGAAAAATGATCCTTGGGTCTATTCCCACAATATCTTCGTGCTTCCAAGCGAAGATTTCCAAGTTCCTTTTCAGGAAGCTTATCATTTTTCCTTTCGCTTCGGGGGACAGTACCTTTCCAATTCACAAGACCTGACGGGGGTCCTCTGGGTTGACGGAGAAAGTTTCAAATTCTTCCATTGGGTTCGCATTCGATTCTGAGTCAGTTATTCGGGGGTCTAACTCATCAAGAGGGTGCCCTTCTTCAGGGACCTCTTCCATGTCGACGTGTTCCTCCCGTTCGGAGATATGCCCTTGTTCAATGACGTCGAGCATTTCCACGTCTAAGTTGGCTTCGTTCGCAATCTCTGTTATGATCACATTAACAGTGCGGGGCTATAATTTTCGCAGAGAGTTTAGGTAACATGCTCTGGAGCCCATCTGGTCGCCTCGGACCGTAGCAATTTCATGCTCAGTTGGAAACTTCATACATAAGTAATGGATGGAGGTGACAGCCCAAAGATTTTTCAAGGCGGGCCTGCCCAATACTCCGTGGTAGGCTGATCAGTGGTCTACTACCAAGAATTTCATGAAATGTTGGGCCACTAGGGGAGCTGAACCCATCTCGATGGGCAGAGTAATTCGTCCTCGTGGGACGATACTATTTCCAGTAGATCCAAATAGTGGGTCGATCATGGGGATTAACCCATGCTCAATTTGTATTTTATCGAAAGTAGAGCAGTATATTCACCGAGCTACCATTGTCAACGAGCGTGCGCTTGAGTCCGTTTCTTACCACTATGGCTCTTACTACCAATGCGTCATAATGGTGGTGGTGAACTCCTTGTGCATCTTCTGGGAGATGGTAATCGGGGGCATCCTGTTGGCTTCTTTGGACTGGTTGACGATGTAAGTGAGCATTGGTGGATCCTTTGCTTCTCTTGTGTAGTTCTTTTGGGCATTCCTAGTGTTGCCACCAATGTGAGGTCCCCTAATGATCGTGTCGATTTCCCTAATGATTTGGCCTCCAGAAAATGGGGCCTGATCTCTCTGTTAGGACTCTCCCCTGTCCCTCGATTCTCTGCTCCGGGGTGACTGGTCTCTATGCCTCCTCTCTCCCCTATTCAAGGAGGCGGATCTGCAAGGATGTTCGTCCCTCCTGAAGGGATGTGGGTTATTCCGATCTGAGCATCGAGGAGCGTCTCTGCATTCGCTGGTGTCATGTCCATAGAGTTGGTGGAAAGTGTAGAACCTTTCCCCTTCTAAGGGCTTGTTTGACCGCTTCTTCTTCTTCTTTCAATTACTGTCGGTACCCACAGATGGCCCCGCCACAGCAGGGGCATTCTCGTATGCCAATACCGGCACTGCATTTAGCGTGGCAAAAGCTAGTGCCTGTCCGGACGTGGGAGCTACTTTATGCCCTTCTTGGGTCCATTGCTGGGTGACAATGTGCGCTGCGGATCCTCCACCTACCTACCTCTGAGGCGGAGGAAGTCCCGCACGACACGATTTTGGTGATCAGTCATCTCTTCACTGATGATTTCAACTCTCATCTTTCTACCAGTTCGTCATAAGTGGTGGGATTCTTGCTGCGTACATTTCCCAGAACAAAATGTTTATGTCGAGGCCGTCTTTCAAGGCTGAAAGGGCTTCGCTGTCAGTGACCCGTTCGCAGTATGTGATTTCGTCCGTAAACCTGGCGAGGTAGCTTTTCAGTGTTTCTCCAGGGGCTTGTCTCATATCTTGTAGGCATTGCACTAGGGCCTCTCATTCTCTACGTGAGAGGTATTGGTTCAAGACTGTCTTTTTAGATCTGGCCAACTCCTAATGCTCAGGGGAGGTAGTCTGCTGTACTACACTTCGACGGCTCCGGCTAGGGTTAGGTGGAAGGCTCTGCATTTCAAAGCAAGCGAGGCTCCCCTGATACTCATCTGTGTCATATACTTGGTAAGGTGCTTTTCTGGGTCCCCCTTTCCTTCATACTTGGGGATTTTAGGGGGCATGAAATTCGCAGGCATTGGGAAGTTTCGGATCTTCCTTGAGAAAGGAAGGTTATCATCATCATCATCAATCTCATAAGATCAACACAACTTTTCGGAGCCCTCATCATCTTGCATGTTCTGGAGAGGTGGAGGTGGAGGTGCTCCTCCTCGACTACTTCAATCAACTAAGTTCCTTCTCTCCTTCCTATTTCTAGGTGGAATGGGTACTTGTTCTTGCTCCTGCTCTTGCCAAACTGATTTTTGCACTGAGCGAACCCTATTACTAGGGTCCTACCCTATTCGGTCAAAAACACTGACTGACCTTTGTGCTTTATATTGTGGTGGAAAATTATCCCCCAATTGTGGTTCTGCTGGTTAGCTCCCTTGCACATAGAATGTGACTTCTGTACCCACTTCTCTTTTGAGGGAGCGTTCTTCGTGCTGGCTCATATGGCCTCGAGAATGAGACGCAGGGACTTCATTAGCTGCGTAAGATCATTGGGGCATTTGGGAGCCCTGATGACCTCGGGCTTGCATGAAAAATTCATGCATCGCCATATTTTGAGCTGCGATATCTCTCATGCCCCCAACTATTTAAGTCATTCCTTCAATGAGCATGGCCGTTCTTTCACCTTGACGACGCCGGTGATGGGGTCTTTGGTGAGTGACATTGTTTTGGAGCACCTCTTCTTCAGAGGCATCCATCCTAGGGTTTGCGTCCTCATTACTGGAACTCATCTTATCTACTCCTTTTTCAAGGGTGATAAGAATTTGGATTGTAATTTGACTTTGCTCTTTTTCAAGATCGTGCCCTTTTCAGGGTAAGTCAATGGTTTTTCGGTGGCTTTGCCAGTAGAGAATGTAGAACTTTGGACGGGAAGTTTCCCACAGACGGTGCCAATCTGTTGATCTCGCGAATTGGACCTCCCACGTGGTAAACCGATAGCTACTCCACGTGATCATCCCTACGTACAATCAACGCACGGTTAGACGCACACGGTCGGAACCAGCGGAGGTGGTGGCGACCGCATACACTCCGAAGGTCAAGTTAGTATTCAGTGATCAGAACAGTGCCCGGGTTGTGCAAGAGAGCGGGGAGGAGAATATATATTTTCTTGTTATGGAGAACTAAGTTGTAAGAGTTTCATTACCTTTGCCTCTTATCAAACCTTGGGTATTTATAGGTGAGGAGAACCGTTGGATGTGAAACACATGTATGCATCTGACGATGTGAGGCGTCTGCTCATAGACGTCAATCAGCTACGTCTATAGAGTGGGCGGGTAATAACTTCTCCTGAGTTGAGTTGACATAAAGTTGATACGTCACATCAACTAGACCATTGGAGACGTCAAATCAATTAAGCCTTAGGGATAGAGAGGATCTTGACGCAGAAATCTTTCTGAAAGTGGCAGCGGATCCGCTGAAGGAGAACCTCGGAGTGTATTGCGCTTCGACGTCAAGGACACTTCGATCGGTTCAATAGAATTGTTTTGTGCCTCGTAGCGCGTTAGCAGGGCGCGGACATTGGTGGTGGAGTCACTTTGGAACTACTTCGGATTGGTGGTGGACACCTCGTATGATGCAATGGTAGACTTTTTGAAGTAGTTCAGATAGGGGCGTAACAAATACTATCCATAGAGATTCTGTCATAGACAAAACACAGACTAGTGATTGCACCGTCAAGACTGTGGATGAACCAGAGAATGTTAATTGTGTTCCCGAATTTCACATGGAAATATTGGTCCTTTTAGTGAACCAGAATCGAATAAGGGAGTCTGCAATATGGAGGTATTTGTGTTGGAATGCGGAAGCGAAATTATCCAGAAATTAAAATATTCTTTAATTCAATAAGCAAGATCGTCTAGATATTCATAGGGATGTCAATTGGGCCGAGCCGGCTCGGCTCGTCAAAGCTCGGCTCTTGGGCTGCTCGGGCTCGTCATTGCCGAGCGGGGGGTCGTTTCCAATGTGCCGAGCCCGCTCGGCTCGACGAGCTCGACGAACGGCTCGTGGGCCGAGCTCACGAGCCGGCTCGTCCAAAAAAGTGGAAAAAATTAAAATTTTATCAATAAAATTTGAAAATTTTGAAAAATAAAAAAAAATTCACGAGCTCGCGAGCCGCTCGTGGGCTCGGCCCGACCCACGAGCTCGTGGCTCGTGAGTACACGAGCTCGTGGGCAGAGCCAAGCTTGCCCACAAGCAACGAGCCGAGCCCGAGCTCGGCTCGTGACGAGTCGAGCTCGTGGGTTAACGAGCCGAGCCGGCTCGGCTCGACCCACTGCCACCCCTAGATATTCACGTGTATGTTATATCAAAAATAAAGTATTTGAATTTTTACCTAAATTCGATGATCAATTCTTGAATAAATTCTGAATCACGAACTTCCAGCTTTTTGGATTCCAAGAACTTGATGCTTCAAACCTCCACAAGTCTTTTATGGCATTCTCTAGAGTCAAAACTACATCGGTGGGTGGGCACATTCTTTTAATTAAATCAAGAAACCAATTCTTGAACTGGATAATCGAAAAATCAAGAAAAGTAAATTTTTCTCTCTATTTCTCTCTCCAAAATTTGAATTCCATGGAATTATGAATGTTGTATAACTCCATTCCATAGGATATCTAGGATCCATCTAATCTCTATTTGTAGAGATAGAAGAGTTTCAATTTTTATACAATTATAATTCCACATTCAAATAGGAGTTCTAATTGAATCCAATTCCAATTAGTTTACATTTAATTACATGTGTAGTCCTAGAATTTCAATTTCAATTATAATTAAGTTTATAACTTTTGTAGTAGTTATAATCAAGTACAAAACTTTATTGTAATTACAATTAAGCCCAAAACTATTACAATTACTGTAATTAAGTTCCAATACTTTGTGGAGCTACCACGAGACCTGATCGGACATATATTATCCAAGCTCCAATAATAAGATCATGTCTAGTCGACCTTAGACCACCCAATTTAATTATTAGTCTTTGCTTTTTCTACTAAAGGTAAAAGACTGAACTCTTGTAATATATAAGATCACAGAAGCAAATAAATGTTTTCCTCTAATCTGTCGTATATGTATTTTATCCCCGTTCGAGATCCGATAATTAGGTACGAGCATGAATGACTGTTTTGCCCCCTAATTTTTCTCATTAACTTAAGTTTTATTTTCTTCAACGGTCCTGTGAACAAATCACAGATGTCGAAATTTAGCCGTTGCTAAATACTGAGCTCAGATTTTAACCGTTCAAGAGAAAGTACTTAAATAGTCACTCTGCCCATATTTTAGGGTGACGGTTCCCAACACGAATTTATATTATCTACTTCGCTTATTCTCAAATTCCCAACTCATCGAAATATTTGACCAATCAAATTTATCTCACCCATTGATGAATCAAAGAACCATTAAAATCACGAAAAAATTACACATAATCCTGTCAAGGGATTTAGATGAAATACACAGCCGTCAAGTGGAATTTAATTCTCCGCACGGTCATGCTATAGAATTAAATTCAACGTGCAGTCCGTTCAATACACTCCAAGTGTACTAGTGTCACCTTTAACTATTTCTGTGATATTGACAAATCATAAACCAGAATAGTAAATCGGTTAACACTACAACCTTTCAATACAAGGTGCCAACCCTTACACATTGATTGTAAACAAATTATTTATGACCAAAATATAAGTTGTGTCACACTGTACTTCTCAACGCAAGTACCCCACTTATATTTTCTTAAGTGATCTGAGGCACTTTAATTTGCATGCTCAATACTAAATAATACAATAAATAAATAAATAAAACCACAATTTATTTATAATAAATGATCATTTTATCATAGCAAAATATATTATATGGGAACACAACCCAACAATTTGAAGCTATAAACTCTTGTTTTGGCATAGATACGGCTTCTAAATCATCAAAACATGGTGAGAACTTTGAAGAAAAGGACTCTAGTTTAGATAGGACTATGTTAAAAGAAGTCGAGGTTCAGTTGCAACTGAAAGAGATCGAATTTGAGGAACTTATATTTAATTCAGGTTCAATAGAATTTTCTAGAGATTGAAGAAGGGAAGATATCAGGAGAAGCTGGGGTATACAATGATTTAATGGATGAATTATTTGTAGATTCAATGCTGTTGGAAGAGAGGACAACGGAAGAGGGTCTGATTTCTGGTGTTGATAAAGAACTGTTCACTTGGGATGATGAAGATAGAGGTTTTATAAGTGGTGCTTTTAACAGAATGGATGATGATAATGATCCTATGGAGGTAGATATTGTCAGAAAAAAGCGGGATAGTCTATATCAAACTGTTGTTCACTATAGTGCTATGGACACTCAAAGCATTGATCCTACAGGAGCCTCTTTAGAAAACCCATCTGCACATGGTGAAATCCTTCAGGAAAATAACGTTGAAAAACAAGTTTCTGTCCCTGGAGAACAGATACTATATATATGGAGCTCTTATTAATTTCTGCATTCGTTTTGTGTTTTCCATGCTTTACATCCTCAAACATTAATTATTACATCAGAGGTTGTGGTTACGTGATCTACCATTCCAGTTATTCAAAATATACTATTTTCTTCTGGAATAAAATTCTTTTCAAACGTGGAATATTAAGGCATCGTTTCAAAGATTAAGTGGATCTTGGATCTTGTGACTTTTGGAAGTACGGGAGCATTTAGGTTTTGTTATTATATACTAATGTAAGCTGTTTTCTACTTCTCTGCAAGGTCTGACATAAATTAAAACTGGTGAGTATTCATCTTTCGTGGCAATTTTAAGGAAATCTTAATATGCTGAAGTCTGGGTATACCTGTATATATAAGCATATACATCCATGAGCTTTATTTTCCTATATACCAGAATCAGTCACTCCCCCTCTGCCCTAGAAGTAACATCCACCTTCACGACCCCTTCTAAAAAGTCATATGGAGAGAATAAAGAAGAGGAACTTCAAGAAGATTAACGAACTGATGAAATAATAGGTAATAAACTCGACAAAATTTTCAGTATCATTTACGAAGTTTTTGTATTTACTTGACTCAAGGTCCCACCTATCTTCCCTTGTTTGCATGTTCATATTAGGTGTAAGGTTAAAAGAATTTGTAGAAACGACAGATTCTGGATTTTGTCGAGTCTTTCCATCTAATTAGCTTTTGAAGTATAGTTAGTCAATATATGTTGATGATTGTGTGCCACTTTTGTTGTTATATTTTGTATTAATTATATGTATTAAATCAGTACTTGTGATGGTTATTTTTGTGTATTACAATGTCCATCAGAGTATGGTATATTCAGTCAACAAGTAAGGTGATGTTAGGTGGAAGTTGTTGGCTAGAAACATGGTAGAAAAACTTTTGTAATATATATATTTGGAACCAGTCGATTATGTATGTGTGGCTGATTATTTTCATATTGGTTTTCAAGTCTTTTTCTTCCACTTTGTGAATCATATTCCATCTATATATATATGCATCTGTCTATTTAGTCACTTTTAGCTGGTAGAAATGTTGGGGTTTCCCCAACTGTTATTTTTCCATCAAGCTTTCACTGTTTAATTCAACTGCATAGCTGGCTCAACTTGATGTTAATTCTTGTACAGGCTGCCAATGGTGACAAAAAGAAAAAGAAGAATGGTCCTTTGACCAAGGAAAGAAGAGCAAAGAAAAAGGTCTATTTTCCAAATTGAATTTACTTATCTATTTAATTTTCTCTGAAGCAGAACATCAACTCATAAACTTGGGAATTTCTTCCTGGAGGTTTTTCTATTGCAGAATGCATATCTGATAGTTGCTATCCACAGTTCAATTGATTAGTGAAATTTTATTTTGCAGAAAAAGGATAGGATCAAGCGAGCAGAAAAGAATAAAAAGCTTGGAGTTAAAAGATTAAAGCTGCAACCAGTTCTGAAACCCAAAACAATAACTTATTGCCGCCACTATCTAAAGGGGAGATGCCTGGAGGTTGTAAAGCTCAACACTCTGTTATCATTTTTATTTAGACATTTAAATACTTGTTTTGCCTCACTTATCTAAAATACAACATTACCTGGAAACTTGATCCACTTTTATGTTCTTACAGGGTGAGAAATGCAAATTTTCGCACGATACAATACCCTCGACAAAATCGAAGGTATGCTTGTGCTGTACTCAGTTTCAGGTTTTAGTGTAATCCACGGGCACTATTCCATATAGAATTATAAACCTCTTGTTTTTCTTTTCCTTGTTATTTTGGTTAAGATTCCTTTTTATCTTCTTTTAGCGTATTAATTGTTAATGCCTCACAATATTCTCTCTGATTGAATAAATCCACATTTTGAATATTTGGGAAACTTGCCCTGTCTTCGAGGGGATAGGGATTGGCAATAAAAGGGTCGATTGTTTTGGATAGGTGAATAGGACCTATTCCTATGTTTTTTTTGAATCTTTTGTGTTTTGTACATGAATTTAGTTACATATGACAAACTTGTTAACTTCTTAATGTTGCATGACAGCGATTCACAGGTAAAGCCTTCATGTTGTTATAAAAGTAGAGACTTTGCCAAGTATTTTTTATAGTTTTAAAAAAGTATGGTACCTCCATAGATATTAGAAATTGCATTTATTCGATAATATGTCATCCCTGTCAAACCCTCAATTCCCCTGGAAGAAGTGCACTATGTTTTCAGTGCACCCGAGGGAAGTGTGTGGCTGTTGGAGAAGAAAAAGGTCTGGGATGTTCTCATGTTACAATGTTAGCGCTGGTTTGTGTTGCCAGTCTTATGTGTTGTATCTCACCAGAAACTCTTAAATCTTGTATCACGCTTTGTCACGTTCACACCTCAACAATCATCAGTTTTTTGAGAATCAAAGTAATTGTAGAATCTTTTACATGGAGGTAGTATCGTCATATATCATGTTAATTATGTTATGAGCAATTAAAATTTAAATATAAGTACATCTCACCCTTTTTTTTTATTTCACAGCCATGCTGTCATTTTGCGCGTCATTCTTGCATGAAAGGAGATGACTGCCCATTTGATCATCAACTCTCCAAGTACCCGTGCAACAATTATACATCACAAGGCTTTTGCAGTAGGGGTTCTGACTGTTTGTTTTCACACAAGGTAATAATAATCTTTTGTTTTTGCTGTCAAAATTTCTTCAACTGGCTGGCTATGTTTTTTCCGTTCTGTACTCTCTGGCAGGACTTCAGTTTGGTATTTGATTTTTCCCTTTTTATTTTTTATTTTTTATTTTTTCGGTCGCACTTAAATACCTCAGCTGCTAGCTGAAAGTTCCTGTCCAGCATCAAATGTATCCAAGCCTGAACTTAAGCCTCAACAGCAGATGATGCCAGCTACAAAAGGTTCCTTTACAACATCCAATTTGACCGAACTTGAAGTGAAGGCTCCTTCCTTTCTGACTAATTCAAAACCTAATAAGCATTTGAATATTCATGGCACCTCTCCTCAAAATGCTGATGCTAAGTTCTCCTCTGCCATGGACTCCGCTGGTAAGAGTGTGGAACAGCATGTTTCACATCCTGCGCAAGGAGCTTCTGCACAGGCACCAAATGGAGTTAATTTCCTTTTTCATGCGAAGTCGTTGCTAGGTGACTCCAGTAAGCATAAACAAGCTGGCTTGTCTCTGAAAGCAGATGTTGGTAATAATGTTGTCTGTGATACAAGGTTTAAAGTGTTGGGCAATGTCCAGAAGCCGAACGAAATAGCCAAGACAGTGCCTCCAAGGAAGCCAGTGGGAATAAATTTTTTATCCTTTGGCAAAATCCTCACAGATGATTCTAGTGGTAAAAAAATCTCAAGCTTGTTTTCAACCGAGAATAATGAAATTGAGAAGTCATCTTTAGATGACTCAGCTAAAGCAAAGCAAGCTTGCAATTCCCAGAAGAGCTGTGACAATGTTAAAGTTGACAGTCAAACCAGAGAAAGTACTGTGGATTTGGTACAGAACATGAAGGAAAATGCACAGAGAACTTCTACGGTGGCTTCACCTTGGGGCACTAACTTTCTTTCATTTGACAAAGGTCCATTAAATGATTCTAGTGTTAAGAATCAAGCTGGTTTGCGTCCTAGTGATGGTAACATTTTGTTACCATTTGTTCAACCAAAAGAAGTTACCCCGGATAGACTTCAAATCCCCACTAAAATGCCTTCCATAGATCTGTCAGCAGCTGGATGTAGCACAAGTATATCAAGCTCTTCGAAGACATCACTTTTGTTAAACAAGCCTAGCTCTGTACAGAAGGCTGTCCAGTCAACATTAGCATTCGCAGCGAAGTTTGAGCCTGAAATTAAATTGAGTCGCTCAATTTGTTCTCCTGCTGTCCGTGGTAACATCAATGGGGAAGCTGGAAATTCATGAACGAAGTCAGAGAAGACCTCATATGTTCTGGGTTTTTATATGTGATAGTACATGAAGAAATAGTTGGCAGAGAACATTATAGATCATTGTTCACATCTTCAAACACGGAATTGTAGGGCCCTGATGATATGGGACGCATTTTCTTTTTGTAATCATTTTAAGGGCTTTTTATTCCTCGTCAGTTGATTTAATCTGCATCAGTTGTTATGGAAGCATACTTTTTCCATGTATGAATCGTGGGTTGAGGTTCTGTTTCGCGCGGGTAGTCGCTAATAATTAAAAAGGGATCAGACGATTGTATAAGAAACAAACCTCTTGAGACAAAATCCCAAAAAGGAGTGTTTTATTGGCGATGATTTACAATTGGAACTAAACAAAATAACTCCAAAGGGCGCAAATACACGAGTACTGAAAGAAATGTTTAAGTTTAAACTAAAAAAATGAAATTACATATTCTCTGTTTGAGAGTGTTTGATTCGGGGTCCTTTCTCTCTATGTTTTCTCTTCCTTTTATATTCCCTTGATGATTTCTTCGTGACAAACCGCTTGAAAACTGCTTGATTGCTTTATAACTACCCACTTTCTTTATGGTGGCTAATTTGTCGTGGAACTGCCGTCTCTAACTGCCGTCACTGCTCTTTGTCGTTCAACCGCCTTCAACTGGGTTTCTTGAATCGTGGAATGTGATAAGGTTAGTCAATAACTGCTTCAATAATTGCATTTCTGGATAACCATAACATTTTATGTTTGCTAAGATCTTGGACAATTCGAAGGTATGGGCGAGAACAGGGTCATCGCTCTGGGCAACTGTAAGGCACTCCATTCGCTCAGATCTTGGGCGTTTTGCAAACTTGGGCGATAATGTTACTGTGTTCATGGGCTTCCACTGCATTCATTAATAATCCTGTCTGGGCCTTTATCCTGAATTGCTCAATTTGACTTCATTCTTTGAGCTGTTTGATTTGGGAATTCCTCAATTGAGTTTCATTCCTTGGGCTATTCGATTTGGGCTGCACTTTTAGTGTGTCAACAATTACCCCCCAATAAGGCAGAATTAATACTAATTATTAATCTTTGCCATATTTATTTTGTATTTTCCGGCAACATTTGAAATTCCCAAGAATTTCAATCATTATTTCCTTCCATAGCCTGAAAATGTGCGACGTTACAAACCCTTATAAACCCCAAAGACACACCATTTCATCTCACCACTAAATCACGCCTCATTGTTTCACGCTTCTTTCTTGCAATATTACTGTTCATCTTCTTGCTTATCTGCTACGTTTCTCAAGCAAACTTTAACAAAACTGTATTTCGTTCCCAATGGCGGCTCCACAAACCCAATCTGATGACTCTTTTAGCTTTGAAGATTTCCAGAAAATCCTTACTCGGCTATATGTAAATCCGAACTTCCTTACACCAGCCAATGCCGAACTCAATGAGTTCTATCTGGGTCCATCATTCAATAACGCCGAAGCCGTTGAACAAGTGGCGGTGGACCAGCTGTTCCCTTGCACTCAAGGCCCTTTGTTCCTGAACTCTTTGCCGCTAAGGCTGATTCGCGAAAAAAGTATTCGCACTTGGCCTAAATCTGATGTTATTTTTCGTAGATGACATGCTCGCCTTGTGGGCCATGGTCCTACCAAGGTAATTTTTGATCGTGCTAGAATTTCTGATTTATTAGAAATCGCTCTTCAACCCCCAATTTTTGACCCAGTGCTTTTTCCTATTGCTTTAAGTTTTTGGTCTTCTGAATATAATACCTTTGTTTTCCCTCTTGGTCCCATGTCTATTACTTTAAGAGATGTTGGGGCCCTAGTAAATCTTCCACCTTTGGGCGATACAATTTTCCCTAGTATTTTGATTTTCGGTGTCGCCCCGAAATTTGACAAGAAACTCACTGAGTCCTACTCAAGCCTGCAAAGATTTTATAATCACTCAAGCTCTGAACCTTCCCATGCTGAGCGTTATGTAAATGTATTTGGCTATGTAAATATATTCTCTGCGTGCCAAGTATGAAGCCTTCCATGAGTTACTTACCCATAGCACATGAATTGGCGCGTGGTAAGCCTTTGAATTTATGTTCCTTCTTTTTGGCTGCCCTTTATAGAGACGTGACTTCTCTTCAATTTCAATTGAAGAATGGTGCATCTCCCACTGACAGTGGGCCTCTTTGGTTCACTCAACTGTGGGTGAGAGCATATTTCTCATCACTTGATGCTCCATCCATTTCTCTTCGTTCTGCTAGCTGCTATGGTCTAGCAATTGACCCATTGAGCCATGTAAATATGTCCAGTAGGGACATTTTTTCATTCTTTTATACCTTAAATTCAATTCCTTCCTTCTTTCCTTTTCCTACTCATTTGACTCCAGATTATGTGCAACCTCCATCCACCCTGAACAGTGCGAGCGCCTCTTTGCTCGTTTGGGTTCAGTTTTTGACTGGGAGGGAGTTATTCCATTATATTTTAACTGGAACCAATGCCAAAGCTGGGGTTGAAATATATGCTCCCCAATTTTTTGCTCGCCGACTTGGTTTTAGCTGTTCCTCCTTGTTATTCAAAAAATTTGACAGACCGCTTTTATGCCCTTAATAAGGCAGAGGCACAAGCTATAGATGCTCGCAACATTTTTTTGACGAGTAAATTTTCATTAGCCCCCTTCAATTCTAACCGTGCCATCCATCCCCTTTTTGAACAACTCTGGCCTTCAGTGAAGCGCAGATTGTTTACAACTGATGCCAATCGTGCTTTCCATTCACTGGATCAGCCAAACACTTCTTCCACTTCTCCTATTTTGGTCACCCCTGTGTCCATTAGGAATCCTTCCTCCCCTGCTCGTGCTAAACAATCTATTCGTCCATCTACTTCTCTACTTGCCAAGGCTACTGCAGCTAAGAGTGCCTTAAACCGCAAACGGCCAACTTCAACATCTCCCATTTTGGAGGATGATGATGATGACACTCCCTTCATCGTTAGGAGAAAGGTAATTGAATTCTGTTTATTCACAAACATACATTTCTATGTGCTAATGGTTTACTTGAAACCTTTCTATGTGCTAATGGTTTACTTGAATTTCTCAGAAAAGTTCAGCCTCTCCTTTGAAGGCTTTGGTGTTGGCAGCTCCTGCTCCATCATCCTCTGCTGAAGCTGCTTCGTCCAAATCAGCTGATGAAGGGACTATGCTTAAAGAGAAACCTTCAGTCCCAGAACCTTCATCACAACCAATAGAAGAGCCACCTTCTTCCCAGGGCGTCGACCCTCCAAACATTGAACCAGAAGGTAATACATTTTTTGATGTTTTACCTTTGCTTGTGCTATTGGTTTCTGATTTGTTACTTCTTGAATTCTGCAGAGGCTCCCATGGGTCTACCCGTTATGGCAGAGTCTTCTCGCCCAGATAAGGGGAAGTCTCCACAGGTGGTGGAGCCAACTGGTGATATGCCACTTCCCAAGATTGCTGATGAGGTAACATTTCGCTTCACTTTCATTATCGCTTCATTTATTGTAGTGAAAGCCCTCAATGTTGGCATTTTCTTTGCAGGGTGCTGATGACATTGTGCGTTCCATCCAAGATTTGTTCACTTCCTGGGGGCAAGTCAAGACGTCTCACCCTACTGCAACCGGTCATCCTTCTACTTCTTCAGAGGAAGATATGAAATTTCTCAAGCAGTCGATATTTGAGTATGTGTCTTTTATGGACATGGACATCGGTCAGGCTAGTGTTTCTATACATAAGGATAAGTTTGAGCTATTGAGTGCGAAGTTGGCGCAAGCACTGACACTTCCGTCGCCCAATATTTCTACTGATCTTAAAGCGACGTTGAAGGTTATCCACTATGACGCGCTCTCCTTGCTGGCCAAAAATGTTGAACTGAAGGTCAGGAGTACTCAATATCTTCGCGTTGCATCTGAAAGTGAGTCTTTGCTTTTAGAGATTAACAAAGCCAAGGACGAATTGAAAGAAATCTCTTCCGAAGTTATGGTTGAAAACTCCTTGATGACCAGTTTGGCTGCAGATATGAAGGAGCTTCAAGCAAGGATGGACGACTGTAAGGCAAGAATAGTTGCTAAAAAGCGTAATGCTTCCCAAGGAATTGAGCGAACCAAGTCTTTGGTCGAGAAGCACAAAAAACTGGAGGTTGATGACGATTTTGTAGTTGAATTAAATGTCGCTTCTTCTCAGCAAAGCGAGGATTGGGGGAGACTTAGGGAAAGAATTCGATCGGCCTAGGGTGAATTGTAATTAACACATCTAATGCCTTAAATTTTCCTTTTGTAACTTCGTACTAACTGCCATTGCTAAATTTGAATTTAACAGCAGCCATTGTCATTAATGAACGACTATTTTGTCTACTTGCGTGCTAATTGACGTTGTCCTTAATCGTCAACCCTCAAGCATTTAACTGCTTTATGCTAAGATTCATGTACATTCTCTCTTGGTATTTCTATCTCTTTTCCCAAGGCTTTGGGCCACTTGACTCCAATTACTAGGCACGAATGTGGCCGTTCATATTCTGTCTCTTCACCTTCACGCCCCTATAAATGAACGTATATTTCGCACTTTTCATTTTCATTTTCATTCTTTTCTTCAAAAACTAATTTGCTGCCATCATTTGGCATTTCAACAATTTATCCAAAATTTTCGTCTTCCATAGAAATGGATCATTTGATCCACCCATTTTGCTATCTGTTTTGATGTCACCTTTGATATGAGAGATATAGGAAATATTCTTTGGCTAGCGAAGTTCTTCTCATCGTCTCCATGTTCTTTAAAAGGTCTCCAATGATGGTAGGCAATTTTTGAGGATACCTGTCAAGCCACCTTGCTTGCTGAGAGTGCTTCTCAGTCTCCTTGCCCGTTATTACAGCAATGCAATTAGGCAGGCGATGTGATGGTACTTTTCTTCCCTTTTGCTTGCTGAGAGGGCTTCTCGGCCTCTCTGCCTGCCTTTACAGCAGTGCGATTAGGATGGTAATCAAGGCCAGTTCACCCTCTTACTTGGCGATCGATCGAGAGATTAGTTTGCTCTCAATTGTAGCTTATAGAGCATTTAGTATTTTGTATCTCGCAATTTGTAATGAATGTTTGATAATAAAGGAATTTATTTGAACGTATTTCGTTCTGGCCCTTTTTATATACGATCATTCAACGCGATTTGATTACGCTTTTATTTGTTCACTTTTCCATAAGGAAGGAACATATTTTTTTAAATATTTGTCATTAATGAACCTCATGTGCTTGGTACCATCTAAATCTTCCAAATGATAGGCTCCATTAGGCAACACACTATTTACTTTATATGGCCCTTCCCAATTGGGCGACCACTTGCCATATTTTGGATCATTGCTATCCAAAAGGAGTATTATTTTCCAAACCAATCGGCCCAGGCTAAATGACTTGGCTATATAGGACGTTCAACTTTAATTCCTCCAACTCTAATAAGTTTTGAACTAGTGATTCGGTATAATCATCATTACTTAATTTATGTTGCAAACACACTCTGATCGATTGCACGTTGATTTCCATAGTCAAAACGGCCTCCTGTCCATAAGTAAGTTGGAAATGAGTAATTTTGGTACTTGACATAGGCGACGTCCTATAAGCCCATAAGGCCTTGTTTAGACATTCGTGCCAATTTCTGGCATTTTCATCTATCATTTTCCTCATGATATTTTTTAGAATCTTATTAGAAGATTCTGCTTGTCTGTTGGATTGAACGTAATACAGTGTGGAGTTCACTACTTTAACTCCAAACTCGCTCAAAAATTTATTCACTTGATCTCCATTTAAAGAAGTTCCGTGATCTACCATCAAAGTTTGTGGAATCCCAAATCTATAAATAATATGATCACAGATAAATTCTATGACACTCTTTTGGGTGATTTCTTTTAAAGGTATCGCTTCTACCCACTTAATGAAAAAATCAGTTGCAACTATAACAAAGGTATGTTGCTTGGACGATGGGAGATAAATCTTCCCTATTAGGTCGATCGTCCAATCCTTGAACGGCCAAGGTTTGATAATAGGTGCCATCTCTCTTACTGGTGCCCTTTGTATTGGACCATGCTTTTGGCATGCTAGACAACTTTTTGCATATTGAACACATGATTCTCCCGTCTTGGACCAAAAATATCCATTCCTAATAATTAACCATCTCGTCCTTTGGCCAGCTTGATGAGCTCCACATATCCCTTCGTGCACCTCAGTCATGATTGTCCTGGCTTCTTACAAACTTATACATTTTATCAATATACCATCAGAGCGTTTCTTAAACAACTCTTCATCTATCAGTGTATAGTTTAGCAAACGCAACTTCATTTTTCTACTATCTCCTTTATTAGGTTCTTTAAGGAACCTTTTGATCTCTGCCCTCCAATCTATTGCATTTTCATCTTGTATGCAATGAATTTCAATCATTCTCGCCCTTCTTTGGACTACGGGCAATATTACTCCATATTCATAAGTAGATTCTAGGCCAACTCATTTGCTACGTCATTATATATCCTATTAACGCATTGACGCTCTACTTGGTCAAATTTTTCCAACAACTCTTGGGCGATTTCATATTGACTTATAATGGAATCACTTTGGCACTTAAAATCACCAATCAATTGGTGAATTACCAATTGAGAATCACCTCTAACGATCACATTCTTTACTTCCATATCTATCATTAATTCTAGGCCCATGATTAAGGCTTCATATTCGACTTGATTGTTGGTGCACATCCTATCCAAAGTGAATGCGAACTTGTAACAAATCCCTAAAGGATTTATCAATGCTACTCCTACTTCTACACCTTTAGAGGTTTTTGACCCATCGAAATACAAAACCCAAGGTTTTAATTCGAATGAATTGATTTCTAATTCAATTTCTTCAGGCATGTCAAGGCATGGATGATTGGCCAGAAAGTTAGCCAAAGCCTGATTTTTTATTGCCTTTTGAGGTATGTATTATATTTCGAATTTTGATAATGCTAACGTCCAAAGGCCTACCCTTTGGTGTAAAATAGGGAGAGAGAACATATACTTAACCAAATTTAGTCTAGAAATCAAATAAACGGTTACGGGCCGTAAATAAGCCCTTAATTTCGTACACGTGAAATACAATGCAAGACATAATTTTTCAATAGCAGAGAATTACATTCACATTTTGTTAACCATCTACTCAAGTAGTAAATCACCATTTCTTCACCAAATTGGTCTTCTTGCGCGACCATTCCAGCTATTGATTCTTGTTCAGCCGATACATACACTTTCATTGGCCGTCCTTGGATTGGTGACATCAACACTGGTGAATTTGATAAATATGTCTTTAGGCTTTCAAAAGCCTTTTGATGCTCTTCTTTTCAGACGAATTCGTCCTGATTTTTCAACTTTAAAAGCGACGAAAAAGCTTTAGTTCGCCCTGCACAGTTAAAAATAAAGCATCTTAAAAAGTTTACTTGGCCTAGAAACCTTTGCAATTCTTTTTTATTGCTAGGTGATTTGGCCTCTAAAATGGCCTTCGCTTTATTTTTATCAAGTTCAATCCCCCTTTGTGTATTAAGAAACCAAGGAAGTTTCCTGCATTAACACCAAATGCATATTTCAAGGGATTCAATTTTAGTTTATATTGCTTCATTCGCTCAAATGAGCATCTCAATTGTTCAAAATGATCCTCTTCTTTAATGGATTTGACCACTGTATCATCTACATACACTTCAACAAACTTGCCTATCATATCATGAAAAACCAAGTTCATCGCCCTTTGATAAGTTGCTCCTGGATTTTTTAGGCTGAAAGGCATAACTACCCATTCAAAACATCCTAGAGACCCAGGACATCTAAAGGCAGTTTTGTGTATATCTTCCTCAGCTATATAAATTTGATTGTATCTTGAATACCCATCCATGAAGGAATACATTACGTGTCCGGCAATCGAGTCTACTAGAGAATCTACCGTGGCCATTGGATATTCGTCTTTGGGTGTGGCTATGTTTAAATTCCTAAAGTCTATGCACACCCTTAATTTACCATTCTTTTTTAGTACTGGCACAATATTGGACAACCATTCGACATATCTGGCTGTTCTAATAAAGCCTGCTTTTAACAATCGCTATATTTCTTTCTTAATTTCAGGGAGTACATTAGGAGCAAAACGCCTAGGAGGTTTATGAGGTTTAAAATTTGGCTTGGTTGGTAATCTATGTTCCACCAAACCTCTATCTAAACCAGGCATATGTTCATATTCCCAAGCAAAACAATCCTTATATTCCTTTAATAAAGCGATTGATTTATCACTAACCTCTTGATTGAGCATCTGGCTGACGAATATTGGGCGATCTTCTCCTTCATTGCCAATATTCACTTTAATCAGAGGGTCCTATGCTTGAGCGTATCCAGGCTTGGTGGTCCTCATTACTTCATCGTCCAATTCCCTTATAGGCACTTCTTCTTCTAAACAATCCACCTTGTTGACTTCTCGGCCAATATTTTGTTCCAACTCGAACACTGCCAATTTGTCTCTCAATGCTTCCAAGGCTGCTTCTTCTTTCATCTTGTCCTTACATTCTTTATTGAAAGCCATTAATTTGGCTTTGAAGGCCTGAACATCGGCCATTTGCCTTTGTTGCTTACAACTCATTTAAAACTCATTGATTACTCTTTTGCCAATTACTGACTTTTCTAGAGCCACTATGTTTGGCCTCATTTGACTGAACATTTCAGTGAGTGCATCTACCGAAAATGGCTCTTCACTGTGTGCAACAATTTGAGTTTCTTCTCCATCTTGGACTATTCTGACAGGTCCATAATTTTCTTCATACATGAACCTTTCCACTGAATTTGCTTCTGCGACAAAAGGCCTATGAGCGACCTGCACCACTTCTACTTCACCCTTATCATTCCAAAAAACCAGGCATTGATGGAGCGATGAGAGTATGCAGCGACTTCCGTGTATTCAATCTCTTCCTAATAACACATTGTAACTAGGAGGACCATCTATTACAAAGAAGACTGTGGTCCTAGTAGTTGTCCCTATAGTTATGTCCAATGGTATAACCCCTTTAGTTGAAGTTGCTCCTCCATTGAAACTTGTAAGGATGACTTCCGTTGGAATCATATCACTTTATGTCTTTGCAAATTTCCTCATCATCCTAGATGGAATGGTGTTTATAGCTGCTCCATTATCAACAAGTACCTTTGCCACAGTTATGCCGTTAACTAAAGTTTTAACGTACAATGGTCTCAAGTGTTTAGTTAACTTCATGGCTGGTCTCTTAAAAATAACCTTTTCGACAGCATCTATTTCCACTTCCTGTTTGTCCTCTGTCGAGTTATCCTTTTGCGATAAGTCAACGTGCAGTATGTCGTACTGAGCTTCTGTTTCCTGAATTTTCTTTTTACTGTTTTCTAATGCTTCTTCTTCGGTTACCCAACCTGTGGGAGAAGGCATTATTCTTGGAGGTGATCCATACTTTTCAGAGCGAGCAACTCTCTTTTTCCTTTTGGGCGTCCCGTACAGCACGTAATAATCGAAAGAATGCCTAGACGGTTCTCCCAACAAGTCCACTTCATGAACCCCCTCTCGATGTAGTTGCTTCAACAGAGTATTGTGCAATACCCCTCTCTTTCTTCTTTCTGCTTCTAGATCAATTTTCTCTTCGATGTCCTTCATACCATCATCTTCTTCATCATCGTAGGCCCCTCTAGAAGTTTGGCCTTCTTCATATTCCAACACACATGCTTCTTCTTCGTTATCCTCCCTTTCTTCTTCTTCTTTCTCTTTGTTCTTGAACTCATTGGCTAGTAAGTAATTATTAACCATGACAAGAGGTAACGTGCCGACCTGAATAATAAGGAGCTGGTCTGGATCTTCTCCATCTCTTCTGTCTCGCTCAAACTTCGATCTCCCAGAAGAAGTTTCTGGCAATTCTTCCATTGATTCACCTATATCAGTCTCTTTACTATCTTTGAGAACATTTTGATTGGCTACATTGAGTAGTTTAGGCACTTTAGGACGTGGCATTCTATGTTGTTGCCTCATCATTCGTCCATAGTTCCGTTGAAAACGCCTTTGTTGGGTTCTAGTCATCTCGTTGAAGGGTATCACCCTTCCTGCTTTATATTAGAACGAATATCATACATTTGGTTGGCGAGGTTGTGGCCTGAATGTTCTCCCATTATTTACTGGCCTGAACTGCCTCTCAAAAGGCAGTCCCCTATAGAATGATGTACCTCGCCCTCTACCAAGCTGAGTGTTTGCGAAAAAACTAGGGCGATAGTGATGCTGTCATATCCCTGGTTTATCTATATTTGCACTCACTTCTCTTTTGCATCTTGTACACAGGACATCTTTATCCTTTTTGGGCTCCTTCCCTTTGATACATTCAAAGACACTGGGATGTGGCCCAGGGTCCTCTTCCCCGTCATCTATAACCAACTTGAATTTTGACAACTTGTTTTTGAAACCAGTCGTCACCATGTTCACCCCAAGTGACTGTGGTAAAGGGTTTTCATCCATTGCCATTTTCTTCTTGTCCTCGAACGTAATTTGTCCTGATTCAATGGTATTCTGTAACACATGGCGAAAAACCCAGCAGTTAGTCAAATGTGACCATGCATTATGCCACTTACAATATTTTTTACCCTTAACTTGTTCAGGGCTTGGCAATTTATGTTTATCGCTCAGCTTTATCTGTTTATCCTTATATAATTTATCAAATATAAGGTCAGCTTTGGTTACATCGAACGAGAACGTTCTAACCTTTTTTTTCATCTTTTATAGGCTCATCCTTGCCCGACGGTCTAGGTTTAGCCATTATAAGATAAGTATATGTATCTCCTTTAATCAATTCAACCAAACACATTTCGACTTGATCGTAATATTCGTCATTAATAGCATGAACATCAAAATTTGGGTCTCTATAATAAGTCCAATTGCTAGAATTTTTCATTTGCTCTTCTTCTCTTATTAATCGTTCATACCTAATCAAGTTTGCGCTCAATTGAAAAAGATCAGGAAAATCCTTGTCTTGGAATTTCTTTTTCAAATCAAAGTTTAGACAATTTTGAGCGATTTTGACAAACTCCTTTTCGGGCAAAGGTACAAAACATTTACTTCTTGTTGTCTTGAACCTTTGAAGGAAACATTCTGCCCATTCGTTTGGCATTTGACGCAGACTCGCCAAATCGGCCAAAGTAACTTCAGACTCAGTCTTATAAAACTGAGCATGGAACAATTGCTCCAATTGTTGCCATGTTTGAACAGAGTTTGCTGGCAAATTGATGAACCAGGAGAAAGCTACTCCTGTTAATGAACTAGGGAACGGCCTCATTTTATGGTAGTCTGTTACTTCACCACTTTGCAGTGTGAATCGCCCTATGTGTTCTAGAGTAGACACCTCTCCTAAATCGGTAAATAATGAGAATTCTGGCACTTTATACCCTCTAGGCCATGGATATGCTTGGTCTACCCAATCAGGATATGGCTTTGTGTAAGTCGACCTAATGACAGGACGTACTCCAAAAGACATATGATCCTGTACTATTTCCATAATTTGATTTCTCAACATGACGTTGGGGTTATATAGAATTTCTACAGGTTGGTTGATCGGTTGATTTGCTTGAGGCCTGATGTTTGGTCCTTGGTTGGCAACAAAGTTGCCTTGATTTGGGCCATTGTTACCATTAGCCTGAATATTTATTCCATCATTAACACTTGGGGCATTCTGTCCATTATTAAGGACATTGTCTCTTACATTTAGGTTACCCCCCAAGTTAGCTGTACCATTACCACTACTCTGATTTGGCATTACACCATCCCCCTAGTTTGAAGTAGAGGGACCAAAAGGTGGTTTTATCCCTTGATTTGGACTTAGGACTGGGGGATTACGTCCCACAATTGTCCTAGCTTGAAGTGATTTGCAAGAGGCACAACCGGCTGACAAATTTGGCCTACTAACTATTCATTATTTCATTCAAAGTATTTAGTTGTTTAGCCATGCTATCATAATGCGCATTCCCATTTTGGGTAAATCTTTCCATATTATGAATATTTCATAGATTTACCTGTTCAACGACATCTTGTGTGAGTTCTCCAAGTAATGCACGCATGGTTCGAGGACTCAACTCTGTTATTGGTTCGTAACGACTGTGACTGCTCTGACTCTGTCCCTCTGTTCATGGACAGTTATGCTACTCCTCATATCGCTCGATCTTAGATTGGACTCCTCCCTGACTTGCTGCTTCCTTATCAAATTTGTGAGGCATATTGTTTCACCTTTTGTATCTTCAAAACCAAACACCAATGTCCCACTAGGCGTGCCAAATTGTTTCGCGCGGGTAGTTGCTAACAATTAAAAAGGGATCAGACGATTGTGTAAGGAACAAACCTCTTGAGATAAGATCCCAAAAAGGGGTGTTTTATTGGCGATGATTTACAATTGGAACTAACCAGAATGCCTCCAAGGGGCACAAGCACACGAGTACTGAAAGAAATGTTTAAGTTTAAACTAAGAAATTGAAATTACATATTCTCTGTTTGAGAATGTTTGATTCGGGGTCCTTTCTCTCTATATCTTCTCTTCCTTTTATATTCCCTTGATGATTTCTTCGTGACAAATCGCTTGGAAACTGCTTGATTACTTTATAACTACCCATTTTCTTTATGGTGGCTAACTTGTCGTGAAACTGCCGTCTCTAACTGCTACCACTACTCTTTGTCGTTCAACCGCCTTCAACTGGGTTCCTTTAATCGTGGAATGTGATAAGATTATTCAATAACTGCTTCAATAACTGCATTTTTGGATAACCATAACATTTTATGTTTGCTAAGATCCTGGGCGATTCGAAGGTATGGGCGAGAACAGGGTCATCGCTCTGGGCGACTATAAGGCACTCCATTCGCTTAGATCTTGGACGTCTTGCAAGCTTGGGCGATAATATTACTGTGTTCATGGGCTTCCACTGTATTCATTAATAACCCTGTCTGGGCCTTTGTCCTGAAATGCCCAATTTGGCTTCATTCTTTGAGCTATTTGAATTGGGAATTCCTCAATTGGGCTTCATTCCTTGGGCTATTCGATTTGGACTGCACTTTTAGTGTGTCAACAGGTTCATATGAAACTGCAGATTTGAATTATCCTAAAGATTTATATTGTTAAATGACTTGACGTAGGCTAACCATGCTTGAAACTCTATTGGTCAATTCGTGTAGCAGAATATACATTTTATGTAATTATTGTTCCATTTGCAGGGTTTGACTACAGAAAAAGGTCTCGACTTGACGATATTTTGTACAGTGAGATCGCTTGGGACAGAGTTTAAAAACAAGAGCTGGGAAGAGGATAAATGGGATTTTATAGAAAAGGACAAATGAGGCAGATACTGCTTACAGAAACTACTGCTAGCACCAAGATTTTTCAGATTTATGGGAGGAAGAGGAAAATCTAATAATCCTTTACTGAATATCACTGGTAAACTTACAAATTTACTAATAATCCCAACACTTTTATTTTGCGTGTCAACCAAATGTGTATAGACTTGACATCAAATCCTCTTAGCATAAGAAAAGGGTTTAGTAACTTATGGTGCTTGGTGTATATTGTTTATTTTTTGGTACTTGTCATTTCTTATGCTGACTTCTTGTGCTAACTTATGGGAAGTAGTTCGAGATCTGATCCGGTTATTAGTAAAAAATGGAAAATATTCATCCCCAAATTTTTATTTGTTTATTTATTATCCTTAGTTTGATTCTTTGATCCTTTACTCTTATCTTTACTAAGTTTTTGTCTGCACCAATTTAAAAAACAATTGGAAAAAGATGTAAACTTGAAAACTGACCAAACACTTACGTTTCTAAGCTATCTTTGTGTTTTAAGATTATACTGACTTCTTGTGGTTCCTGTAGGAAAACAATTCGCTAGTGGATGAAACCAATTGTATAAGTTTTATTCAAATGCAATAGCCGACTATTGAAATTAATAATCACAAGGCAAACAATTTCAATTTATAAAAAAAAAATTTCGTTTCAGAATTTTCCAACGGCTAAAAAAAATGTTTAGCAACATAAAATCAGAAATATAAGTTAACTGCATGCTAAAACTGTAAACAATGAATCTGGAAGCTACACACTGTGGAACTACAAACTGCATGAATTAAATAGTAATGCGAAAATAATCTACAGAAATAAATGGAAACTGAAACTGCAAGGATAAATTGAATCTGCAAAGAAACTACTCGAACTGCAACGAAATAAATCTACAGAAAGAAAACACAAACTGCAGCAGATTTCAAACCGAGGCCTGTGCGTGCACAATTTCCTTAAGATAGTTTTGCCCCCTCACCGTAGGTGCTGGAGGTTCAGTTCGAGCGGTTGTCTCCCAGGATACAATGGTAATAAGCAGAATCTGAGCATCGCGGTCCTACTCCGGCGAACTGCACGTGACTGGAAAGGAACAGAGACTACACTGTATGGAAATCTAGTCTGGAAACTGGAACTGGGAAAAAACGACACTACGTGGAAAACTGGGAAGAATATTTTCGTATGCGAAGAAAGATTTTCGTTCGTGTGTTGAACTGTTCGAGTGAGCATCCCTTATATAGACTGAGTACTGTCCATTGGAGTTACTGGAGTTACGACATTAACCACTGGAGTTTCACCTTTTCAGTTCTAGCAATAAACATTGGGAGTTTTTGCAGTTTAGAAACTCAAAAGTCATTGGAGAAAACCAAAAAAATTTGGCAAAACGTGGGCTCTCCGATGGGGCTATTTTTGCCTTGTTCGGTCCGACATTCGTGTGCACAGGTCGTGCCCGCCCCCAAGTTCAAGGTCCGAAGGCCATTTCAGTTTGTGATTTGCACCTTCCTACGCGTGCACGTGGAAAGAGCCTCTATACTACACATGATTACACATCTCCAAAGCATAGCCACATATAAAGTGGTTTAAGTTTCCTTGGTTTTCCTACGTGGGATAAATGCATTTTTTTTCCACAAAATCAACTTCTAATGACCAACTTTGAGCTCCAATTTCTCATTCACCCGAGCTTTATTTTTGGTAAATAAATACATGAAATCGATGTTCTCGCGGAGCAGAACACATATCAACTTTGATATTCCACATTGGACCAACGGGTCCCACCGAAAATTGTGCCAAAAGTGTGCCGCTCACTCAATTTTTTCCAACAATCCCCCACATGAATGAAAATCGGGAGAGACACGAAACGTGAGACACAAGACTTGGTGATAAAGTTCAGCGGTTAAATCCTACATAGGATAGGTAGATGTTACCCTTTGAACCTTCCCTTGTGAAAGCATATTTACTTTACTGGCTGACGAGTAGACGCGATGTCCTTGAACTGTACTGCCATTTGTGTAAACGATAATATACCTCACACAGGATTCTTCCTAACACAATTCAGTTCTCATTGTTATGTTCGTTTTGGCCATGAACATATGCCTGGTTCTGTGAGAGTTCTTAAGAATTGAGCCTCACACAATTCTCTTAGAAGCGGCCCCACTTCTCTCTCACATAGGTGATTTCTTATTACAAGTAACCTGCATTACTTGGCTCGATTTACGACGTATAAGAATCATTAAAAGCCTATTGCTTAACCTTCAACCTTACGGGTATCACTGTTACATCATAGGAATGGACATGAGGTAATACCCCCACAGTGATTTTATCAAGTCTTTACAGTTAGGTTTTCCCATTGAACCTAGATCTTGGGATCTCCAGTCAACTAGGTTGGGTTTTCCTTTGTAATGACTTATTCTTTCAAGGGCTTAAGTCACATTCCTTTCGATGATTTCATAACTAACTCTCTATTTAACCCTTTGGTTAGCGGATCCGCAATGTTATCTTTTGACCTTCTATAGTCAATAGTGATAACTCCAGTTGAGAGTAGTTGTCTTATGGTATTGTGTCTACGACGTATATGTCTAGACTTACCATTATATATGTTACTTTGTGTCCTTCCTATTGCCCATTGACTGTCACAATATATGCAAATTGCTGGCACATGTTTTGACCATCTTGGAATATCCTCTAAGAAGTTGCGCAACCATTCAGCCTCTTCACCACATTTATCTAGAGCTATAAACTCATATTCCATCGTAGATCTAGCTATAACCGTTTGTTTAGAGGATTTCCACGATATGGCAGCACTACCCAATGTGAACACATATCCACTAGTGGATTTTGAGTCTTTTATATTAGATATCCAATTAGCATCACTGTATCCTTCAATGACTACTGGATATCTAGTATAATGTAGTCCATAGTCACGAGTATATCTTAAGTACCTTAGTACTCTTACAATTCCTTTCCAGTGATCAGCTCCTGGATTACTCGTGTATCTACTCAGTTTACTGACTGTGTAGGCTATGTCTGGTCTAGTACAACTCATTAAGTACATTAGACCTCCGATAACTCTCGAGTATTCTACTTGAGAGATACTTTCTCCTCTGTTTTTAGACATATGTTAACTCGTATCTATTGGTGCTCTAGCCAAGCCAGTATCATCCTTATGGAATTTTCCTAAAATTTTGTCCACATAATGTGACTGACCTAGAACAAGCCCATTTGATGTTCTTGAGATTTTCACTACAAGTATAACATCAACTAAACCCATATCTTTCATGTCAAATCTCGAGTTTAACATATTTTAAGTGGATTCAATCATCTTATTGTCACTACCAACAATAAGCATGTCGTCAACGTAAAGACATAAGATGACATATCCATCTTTAGTGTCTTTGACATAAACACATTTGTCACATTCATTGATTTTAAATCCACTCTCAATCATGACATTGTCAAATTTTTCATGCCATTGTTTTAGTACTTATTTCAAGCCATATAGTGACTTCACCAGTTTACAGACTTTCTCTTCCTGTCTTGGTGACGAAAACCCCTCACGTTGTTCCATGTAAATTTCTTCTTCTAAATCTCCATTTAGAAATGCAGTTTTAACATCCATTTGATGTACTTCAAGATTTCGCAAAGCGGCAATCGCAAGTATCATCCTAATAGATGTTATTCTCGTCACTGGAGAATACGTATCAAAGTAATCAAGGCATTTCCTTTGTTTGTAGCCTTTAATTACTAATCTGGCCTTGTACTTCTCGATAGTTCCATCTGCTTTCATTTTTCTTTTGAAAATCCATTTGTAGCCTAGTGGTTTGCTTTCTAGAGGAAGATCCACAAGTTCCCATGTATGATTTGCAGTATGGAATCTATTTGACTTTTAATGGCTTCTTTCCATTGAGGTCCTTCTGAGGAATTCGCTGCTTCTTGATAACTTTGAGATTCACTTTCTAGCATATAAGTCAGAAAATCAGGACCATAAAATTTTTCTGTCCTTTCCCGTTTGCTACGTCTAACCTCAGTCTCCTCTTCTAACTTTTCGTTCTGACTATTTTCAATCATTGTCTCATATGTTCGTTTAGAGGAGCTTGTTTCCTCTTTGGATCTGTATGAAAATACTTCTTCAAAGAATGTAGCATTCCTTGATTCCATTATCGTGTTTTTGTGTATGTCTGAAATTTTTGAATCATACACAAGAAAGCGATTCGCACTGCTATTATGTGCATAGCCAATGAAGACACAGTCTATAGTTTTCGGGCCTATCCTTATCTTCTTTGGTGGTGGAACAGTCACTTTAGCAAGACACCCTCACACTTGCAAGTGTTTATAGGTAGACATTTTTCCTTTCCATAACTCATAAGGGGTCTTTTCTGATTTCTTTCGAGGCACCTTATTTAAAAGGTAATTTGCTGATAACACAGCTTCCCCCCACATGTTCTGAGGTAACCCAGAACTTACGAGCATTGCATTCATCATCTCTTTTAAGGTACGATTTTTTCGTTCAGCAACACTATTTTGTTGCGGTGAATAAGGGGTGGTGGTTTCATGTATGATTTCGTGTTGTGCACAGAATTCAGCAAATGGTGCTTCATACTCACCACCTCGATTACTTCGCAGCACCTTAATTTTCATATTAAGTTGATTCTCAACTTCATTCTTATAGAGAATAAATTTCTCTATAGCTTCATCATTACTTTTAAGTAGATATACATAGCAGTATTTTGTGCTATCGTCGACAAAAGTAATAAAATACTTGTTGCCACCTCTTGTTTGTACAAGTTTTAGATCACACACGTCACTATGAACTAAATCTAGTGGTTTTGTGTTCCGTTCAATTGATTTAAACGATAACCCTGTCAATTTTGTTTCAACACAAGTTTCACACTTATGTTTGGAATCGTTATTGAACTTAGGTATGCAGTTAGAGTTAATTAGTCTTCGTAAAGTATCATAGTTAACGTGTCCTAGTCTACCATGCCACAAATTGGAAGACTCGGCAAATAAGTAAAAGAACTTGCTTTATTCATTTTTGGTTTTACAACCATTACATTGAGTTTAAACATACCGTCGAAAACATAACTTTTTCCGACAAACATTCCACTTTTTGACAGAATGACTTTGTCTGACTCAAAAACAATGCGGAAACCATGCTTATTCAAAAGCGACCGGAACACTAAATTCTTGCGAATTTCTGACACATAAAGCACATTGTTGAGAGTCAGCTCCTTTCCCGAGGTCATCTTCAGAACCACTTTTCCTTGACCCTTGATTTCAGAAGTTGCTGAATTTCCCATGAACAACTTCTCCCCGTTCTCAACAGCTTCGAACGTATCAAACATCTCTTTATCAGAGCACACATGCCTTGTAGCACCGGTGTCAATCCACCACTCTTTAGGGTTTGAACCTACCATGTTTACTTCAGAAATAACTGCTGCGAGATTCAGCTCCGACACATCTTGTGCCATGTAGTCAACCACGTTCGCTTTTTTCTTCTTCTTCGATAATCTGTACTTCGAAGACTTGTGACCCACTTTGTCACAATTGAAACATTTCTCTTGGAATTTCTTCTTGACAATTCCACCTTTCGATCCTTACTTGGTTCTTTTGCCACTGGATGGCCCAGACTTGTTTTTGTAGTTCTTACTTCTTTGACCAAGCTCCACAACATTGGCTTTGGTCACACTAGGATTGAACCACTTCTTCTCGGAACTCTTGTTGTCTTCTTCGATTCGAAGTCTAACAACGAGTTTTTCAACGTTCATTTCCTTTTGTTTGTGTTTCAAATAATTTTTGTAATCTTTCCACGCGGGGGGTGAGGGGGGCAATTTTTCTATAATTGCAGCCACCTGAAAAGTTTCACTCAACATCATTCCTTCGGCATGAATTTCGTGAAGGATCACTTGGAGTTCTTGCACTTGACTGATAACAGTTTTGGGGTCCACCATCTTATAGTCTAGGAATTTGTCGACTATAAACTTTTTAGCCCCGGCATCCTCAGTTTTGTATTTCCGGTCCAAGGACTCCCACAATTCCTTAGTAGTTTTCATGGTGCTATACACATTGTATAGCGCATCTGCTAGGCTGTTCATGATATAATTTCGGCACAGAAAGTCTGAATGCTTCCAAGCATCAAGTGCACTCAATGCTTGCACATGTCCCTCGCCCTCATTAAGCTTTGGAGCAGTTTCAGTCAAGAATCTCGCAAGATTCAAGGTGGTCAAGTAAAAAAACATTTTCTGCTACCACCTTTTAAAATTTAAGCCATTGAATTTCTCCGATTTTTCTCCATGATTAATCGGAACAGTTACAGTTTGGCTAGTTTAGGTCACAACATGACTTGGCATTCTAGCCACAGTCTGAGCCACAACGGAGCTTGGCCCTTGAGCCACATTAGAACCCATAGCCTGATTTCCAGCGGGAACATTTTGGGTCACATCCATGTTGTTCGATTCGATTGCCATTTCTGAAAACAAACCAAATATTAGTTCCAAGAAACTACAATTCAATGAAACCAAAAAAAATAATTCTTGTTTTTGAAAACCAAATATTAGTTCCAAGTAACTAAAATTTAGTTAAACAAAAAACCAACTCTTGTTTTTCGAATTCGAAAACTGTCTTAAGCTTGTAGGAAAATAAGTCGCTAGTGGATGAAACCAATTGTATAAGTTTTATTCAAATACAATAGCCGACTATTGAAATTAATAACCACAAGACAAACGATTTCAATTTATAAAAAAAATTCCGTTTCAGAATTTTCCAACGGCTGAAAAAAAATGTTTAGCAACATAAAATTAGAAACATAAGTTAACTGCAGGCTAAAACTGTAAACGATGAATTTGGAAGCTGCACACTATGGAACTACAAACTGCATGAATTAAATAGTAATGCGAAAATAATCTGCAGAAATAAATGGAAACTGATGCGAAAATAATCTGCAGAAATAAATGGAAACTGAAACTGTAAGGATAAATTGAATCTGCAAAGAAACTACACGAACTGCAACGAAATAAATCTGCAGAAATAAAACACAAACTGCAGCAGATTTCAAACCGAGGCCTGTGCGTGCACAGTTTCCTTAAGACAGTTTCGCCCCCTCACCGTAGGTGCTGGAGGTTCAGTTCGAGCGGTCGTCGCCCAGGATACAACGGTAATAAGTAGAATCCGAGCACCGCGGTCCTACTCCGGCGAACTGCACGTGACTGGAAGGGAACAGAGACTACACCGTATGGAAACTGGAACTGGGAAAAAATGACACTACGTGGAAAATTGGGAAGAATATTTTCGTATGCAGAGAGAGATTTTCATTCGTGTGTTGAACTGTTCGAGTGAGCGTCCCTTATATAGACTGAGTCCTGTCCATTGGAGTCACTGGAGTTACGACATTAACCACTAGAGTTTCAGCTTTTTAGTTCTAGCAATAAACAGTGGGAGTTTCTGCAGTTTAGAAACTCACAAGTCATTTGGCAAAACGTGGGCTCTCCGATGGGACCATTTTTGCCTTGTTCGGTCCGACATTCGTGTGCGCAGGTCTCGCCCGCACCCAAGTTCAAGGTCCGAAGGCCATTTCAGATCGTGATTTGCACCCCCTGCGCGCGCACATGGAGAGAGCCTCTATGCTACACATGATTACACATCTCCAAAGCATGGCCATATATAAAGTGGTTTAAGTTTCCTTGGTTTTCCTATGCGAGATAAATGTATTTTTTCCCACAAAATCAACTTTCAATGCCAACTTTGAGCTCCAATTTCTCATTTACCCGAACTTCATTTTTGGCAAATAAATACATGAAATCGATGTTCTCGTGGAGGAGAACACATATCAACTTTGATATTCCACATTGGACCAACGAGTCCCATCGAAAATTGTGCCAAAAGTGAGCCGCTCACTCAATTTTTTCCAACAGTTTCTTCTAGGAAGTAATTCGAGTTCCGGGTCCGGTTATATGTATAAAAATCGAAAATATTCATCCCAATTTTGTTTTAATCTGTTTATTATCTGCTGTTTAATTTGATCCATTACTCTTTTGTATTTTTTAGACACCGCACCAATTTAAAAAACATTTGGAAAAAGATGTGGAGTTCAAATCGACCAAACACAATACTTTTCTATGCTATATTTGTGGAATAATGTTATGCAACATAAGCGATGTTAGAGAACCAATCTAGATTGTCACACTTGGTCGGTTCAATTAAATAAACAGTGTCTATTAAATGAATCATCTTTAATATTGACTTGATGGCATTATCGTCCTATGTAAAATAAGTTCAAGTCATATTCTATTATTATTTTTCAATTGAATTCTTATATATTATTTATTAAATTCGGGTCCTATTAAATATGTATTTGTCCAGGAAAACCATTGTTGGTGTATGGAAATAAGGTATCAAAAGTGAAATTTTAATGCCCAAAAATAAAAAAAAATAAAAAAGCATTTGGTGCAAAGTATCCGTAAAAGTCTACAGCGATCCTTCTGAAAATAGACAAATTAGACATTAGTTATGGGTCATAGTAAAATTTTAGAAAAAAATTAACGGACTAGATGGATGAATTGGGACATGGTAGTTTTTACACAGCTTAAGGCTACAAAGTACAAATGGCAAAAACATAGTTGACAGATTTATTCTTGGGCAAAAATTTGGACAACACACCGCTCTCTCTCTCTCTCACACACACACTACATCACCTACGTATATGCACTGCCGATATTCCAAGAGTTATTCTTGAACTGAAAATCCTATAGAGAGAAAATAGCCAAGAAAGATGAAGATTTGATTTTTGTGAAAGAACCCACAATACTATTTGATGAAGAAGAGAATTTTGACCGTGGCGACGATGGCGGTGGAGGGTTTTGTTCAGAGCAATCGAAGCCTATAGAGAGGCTGAAGGAAGTGGCGCCGCCGCCATTCTTGAAGAAGGCATTTGAAATGGTGGATGATCCGAGTACAGATTCTGTAATATCTTGGAGTTCAACAAGGAATAGTTTTATTGTTTGGGATCCTCACAAGTTCTCCATGGATTTGCTCCCTAAACACTTCAAGCACAATAATTTCTCCAGCTTTTTTCGACTACTAAATACTTATGTAAAAGCATCAATTCTCCCATTTTTGATGTGGCTTAAAAAGTAGACAAAAAAATAAGTTAAAGTTAATAAATAATTTGGAAATGGGATCACAACTGTTATCAATTTTTTCATCATACATTTCAAGAACGAAATCTACTAAAAATCTAATTTTTAGCCAAACCAAATAAGCGGGCTTAGTATACGTACTGATTTTGTTTATTGTTTTAGAACTCTGCTGCGTATAAAAGTTGGTTAAAAATTCCAGGTTTTGATTTTTGTACTGAACTCTGGGCCTCTTGTCATAGTATTAGTAGTTAGTCTCAAGTTTGGGTAAAGACGGAGGAGGGTTGCATTACGGTTGATAGCCTCGTAGAATTTTATCTAAAAATCTAATTTTTAGCCAAACCAAATAAGCGGGCTTAGTATACGTACTGATTTTGTTTATTGTTTTAGAACTCTGCTGCGTATAAAAGTTGGTTAAAAATTCCAGGTTTTGATTTTTGTACTGAACTCTGGGCCTCTTGTCATGGTATTAGTAGTCTCAAGTTTGGGTAAAGACGGAGGAGGGTTGCATTACGGTTGATAGCCTCGTAGAATTTTATGACACGAATCTTAGTGTGCTAATCTCGAAAAAGGATTCAAGTAGTCGGTTTCACGGTTGGTCACTTAAAACTTCGACTTCCTAGTACTACCTTATAATTCTCATAGTCGATCTTAAGTTTAGACAAAGGGAGAAGAATGTGTTATGTTTACATACTGATTGAAATTTTGTCAAATATTACCAAGAATCATGACATATCCATTTTGTGCTGATTTGACGAAAAAAGATTCTCGTAGTTGATTCTTAAATGGTAGGACTTAGATTTTCTCTTTTTGGGTTCTTAGATAGCTTTTTGTGCTGATTTTTATGTGATTCTGTTTTTTCGGGGTTTTTTCTATTGACACTGGAATGAAATGCCTCTAGATTGTATCCCTAACCCATAAAATCCAATCGTTTTGGGTTTTCTTGTTCTGATCATTGCTTTCTGCTCACATGACTCGAATGTTTTTTAATTTTGATTATGCCTCTTTTATAATTTCAAGATGATTTTAGCTGGGAATTAAATTTTGTAGATGAGAATATAATGGGATCTTGTTATGAAATCGTCCAGGGTTTCAGAAAGATCGATGCCGATAGGTGGGAATTTGTGAATGAGGGGTTTCAGCAAGGGAAGATACATTTGCTGAAGAACGTTAAAAGTAAAAATCAACGTACCCAAATCATTCATCAGAAAGTAGCATCACAATCTTGGTTAGACTCGTCCGAGTACGGGCTAGAAAATGAACTTGAGAAGTTGAGGAAGGATCAAGACATATTGAAAATGGAAATCTTGAAACTAAAGCAGCAGCAAGAGAACAAGGAAAATTATCTGCCTTCCATTAAAGATCGTCTGCAGAACGCTGAAACAAAGCAGAGAAATACGGTAAGATACTTGGTTAAAGTATTGAAGGATCTTCTCTTTTTGCAGTTTATTAAGAAAATGAAGCAGAAAAATGTCCTAAACAGTGTTGGGATGTTAAAGAAAAGGTGATTAATGAAGAACATTGATAAAAGTGTTCAAGAAGAGTTGACCCCAATACAATCAAGCATTATTCTCTACAGACGATTCCGGGAGTCCTATACAGGAACAAAAGGTTGAAGCTTCTTCTGAGGCGAATAGTGTAGATTTGAACTCTTGAACTCGGAGAATTTCACACTGTGGGAGAAATTGATGGAAGACGTTATGATTTATGAGGCAGAAGCAGAAAAAGCAAAGCAACAGTCTGAAATTGTTCTTGAATTTGAGGATTTTATTGCTAAGCTACCAGAGCGGGATATGCCTATGAGAAACCTCGTCGAGCCAGTCAGGTGCCGGGTGTCGAAGGTGTCATTTCAGGGGTAATGTTCATCCTTCAGGTTTTCATCCATTTCTATGCTTTTGTATAGGGGGTTGCTGTTGGAAATAATGTTACTCCACCAAAGATGAGAACGAATTACAAACAAAATAAAAAAAATCTAAAGAAGTATAGAAGATGAAGAAATAGCAAAGTATATATGAAGAATTTTGAAGGCTCAAACACAATCTTTGATTGTTGTCCTCAAACGAATTTTGCCCCCACTATTTTGGTGTTTAAAGGGTGATCCGGCAAAAGGTTTGAAGGATTAATCAAGCCTTATAAAGATTCAAACACTTGTTTGAATCTCTAAAACTTAAGAACACAAAGAAAAAGATGAATATGAGAGGGTATTTTTGTTTGGATTTGATCTCAAGAAGTATCAATATAATATGTGTTTTTTTTCAACATTTTCAATGACCCAAGATCACCTATTTATAGCCAAGTAGTATAGCTTTACAAAGTGGTGCACCTTATGGATGAAAAGCCACCAAAAAACCAACAAAAAACGACCCAACGGTCGTTTTTTATGTACCATGCGATCGCATGGTACAAACCCATGCAGTCGCATGGTACAACCCTACCGAGACCATTTGGTCTCGGTAGGGTTCCATGCGGTCGCATGGCATGGCCTAAATTTTTTTTTTTTTTAATTGTTGGTTTTGAACAATCATACCACTTCATAACAATCCCCCACTTGTTCAAAATTAACAAGTTCTCATATTCAAATTATATGATACTCATGCGTAAGGTTTAGATATCTTTCGATTTGAATCTAACCATAGTGTAATTCAAACAAAGTAAAGTCGAAATTCAAAGTAGCGTGAAGCTTTGAACCAAGTATTTCATGTGACAATACCGATAAGAACACACACACGAATATCACGTGTTCTCAAGTTCCTCGTTTCTCGCTTAGCGCTTTTATGGCCTTGCGCTTATCCTTTTCAATAAACTTTTAAGAGAGAACTCCAACTCTCTATAAAGGCGGCACCACCTTGAAGTTTATTTAGGTAAAGTTCTTCCAGTACCTTTGTTACTTTTAGAAGTACTTGTGGTTTTACACTGAACTTTATTAAGAGCTTATAGCTCAACCCTCGTTTCAGTAACAACCAGCATTATATTAATCTAGGATAGGATTATTGCGGATTATAATAATGCTGTAACTATCCACATATCGAATGATTTGTTGATACCCTTTGAACCCGTGTAAAACCTTTTGAGTAACGACAGGTAGGGTTGCCATCATTGGTGGATATTTTAGTTAAGGAGTTTCAATCCCATCCTACTTGAAGTAGATGCCACTAAATCTCTATTTAGAGGTTTAGTTAGAGGATCCGCCAAATTTTCATTTGACCTTACATAATTTAGGGAAATTATTCCATCTTTGATTAACTTCCTTATGTAGTTGTGTCTAAGACTCATATGTCTAGACTTCTCGTTATATACATCATTGTATGCTTTAGCTAGAGTGGCTTGACTATCGCACATTATTGGTATTGAAGAAATATTCTTTGATCCCAAATGTATCTCATAGAATAAGTCTTTAAGCCATTCAGCCTCCTTTCCTGTATCTGATAGGGCTACAAATTCAGATTCCATAGTTGAATGTGTTATGCATGTTTGTTTCTTCGACTTCCAAGAAATTGCACCTCCTCCTAGAGTAAACACCCAACCCGTAGTTGATTTACTTTCATTCGTGCTAGATATCCAACTAGCATCAGTAAATCCTTCTAATATTGCTGGAAATTTAGTATATTGTAGACCTAAGTTCTTGGTTTTCTTTAAGTATCCGAGAACTCTCCCAATTGCTTTCCAATGTTCATTACTTGGATTGCTAGTAAACCTACTAAGTTTACTTATTGCATAGGCTATATCTGGTCTTGTGCATTGAACTGCATACATAAGACTTCCAATAGCACTTGCATACTCTAATTGAGCAATTTCTCTTCCATCATTTTTTACAAGTTTTGAGCTTGGATCAATAGGGGTATTATACTCTTTTATGTTCAAATGTTTAAACTTATTTATCACATTCTCAATATAATGTGATTGACTAAGGTAATAACCCCCACTAGTCTTTGAGACTTTGATACCTAAAATAGTATCAATTTGTCCAAGATCCTTCATCTTAAATGTGGAAGATAGAAACCTCTTCGTTTCTTTTATCCCATCCATGTGATTACTTATAATCAACATGTGATCAACATATAAGCATATAAATATCATGTAATCATCACGCACTTTAGAATACAAACATCTATCCATACTATTATGTTTAAATCCATATGATATAATTGCTAAGTCAAATTTCTCATGCCACTTCTTAGGTGCTTGCTTTAGCCCATATAACGATTTAATTAACTTGCATACCTTATATTCATTTCTTGGTAAAACAAAACCTTCTGGTTGTTCCATATAGACCTCCTCATCGAGATCCCCATTTAGGAATGCCGTTTTGACATCCATTTGATGAACATGCAAGTCATATATAGAGGCTAATGCAAACAATATCCTAATTGAAGTTATTCTTACTACCGGTGCATAAGTGTCAAAATAGTCAATTCCTTCCTTTTGTCGATAACTTTTGGCTACAAGTCTAGCTTTGAAAGTATTTAGAGAACCATCAACATTGTATTTTCTCCTAAATACCCATTTACAACCAATAGGTTTGGATCCGGGTGGTAGATCGACAAGTTCCCAAGTTTTATTTGACATTATTGAATCCATTTCATCTTTGATTGCATCTTTCCAAAACATGCTATCTCGAGAAGCCATAGCTTCTTTATAAGTTTTAGGATCGGTTTTCACTTGTAGAACAAAAGGAATTGTTCTTACAACATTCAACTCATTTCCTTCTACTAAGTAAAAGGAGATAAGTTGAGAATCAATTTCATCCCGTCCTAAAGACTTCTTAACTCGAGTTCTTTTGCTTCTTCGTGGTTCATTAGATTCATTAATATCTTTAGAAGATATTTCATCCCGTTTTCCACTTGAGCTTGGGATATTTTCAAGATTTTCCCTTAATTCGTTATTCGAGGTTAACAAATCTTCAAAGAACTCTACATCACTCGATTCAATAATCACATTGGTCTCCAAATTTAACAATCTATAATATTTGCTATTGTTAGCATATCCAACAAAAACACATTTGATGCCTCTTGGACCTAATTTGTTTCTATTAGGGTTCGTGTTCTTGCAATAGGCAAGACACCCCCACACTTTGAAGTATCCAATGTTTGGTTTTCTTCCTTTCCATAATTGATAAGGAGAAACCTTAGTATGTTTTGAAGGAATTCTATTAAGTATCCTACATGCACGTAATAAAGCTTCACCCTATAAGTTAAAAGGTAACTTAGCAAATATAAGCATAGCATTAATCATTTCTACTAGTGTTCTATTCTTTCTTTCAGCCAAACCATTTTGTTCGGGAGTCCTTGGTGCAGAACATTGATGAATTATGCCATGTTGTTCACAAAATAAATTAAAATCACTAGAAAAGTATTCACCACCTCTATCACTCCTTAAGGTTTTTATTTTCTTTCCTAGATGATTTTCAATTTCATTCTTATAAATCTTAAACATGTTAAATGCTTCATGTTTATGTTTCATTAAATACACATATGTATATTTAGAAAAGTCATCGATAAAGGTAATAAAATACCTGTTTCCACCTCTAGTTAACATGCCGTTTAATTCACATATATCCGTATGAATTAGTTCCAAAATACTAGAGGTTCTTTTTACACTTTGATATGGTTTTTTAATCATCTTAGATTCTACACAAGTTTTGCATCTATATTCATTATTTTCATTATATGAAATTAAGTCACACTTTTTCATTCATTTCATGGTACTTTTACCAATATGTCCTAACCTAGCATGCCATAATGAAAATAAATCCACAACATAAGCAAGATCAACTTTATTTATTTTATTGTCAACAGTACAAAGTTTGACCATTCCTTCACAAGAATAGCCTTTTCCAACAAAATTCCCTTTAAGGGATAATACAAGTTTACCGGATTCATACACACTTTTGATACCCGATTTTCCTAAGAGATTTCCACTAACTAAGTTCCAATTCATATCCAGAACATGTAATACATTAGTGAGGGTAACGTTTTTCCCGGAAGTGAAGATTAAAACTACATTTCCTTTACCAATGACTTTGGATCGAACTTCGTTGCCCATTTGAATCTCTTGGTCTCCATCCATTTCATGATAGGTCTTGAATAAAGATTTATCATATGATACATGCATCGTAGCACAAGTATTATACCACCACCCGGGAACCTTTCCCTTAATTGCATTTATCTCGCTCACGGTGGCCACAATCTTTTCTTCTTGAATGGAGTTGATTTTACCTTCGGAGTTGTTTCTTTTTCGGTGTCTACAGTCTTTTGCATAGTGACCAGACTTTCCACACACAAAGCAACCTCCTTTGTTCTTCTTCTTGAACTTGTTAAAGTTTCTTGAAGGCTTCCTTTTGTTGGTTTTTCCAGGTGGTTCAGATTTCTCTATGGCATTCGCTTTAGAAGTTCCTTCCGAAGAGTTTTCACTTCTATCGCGTAACCTGGATTCTTCTTCAATCCTTAGGTGCCTTTGCAATTGTTCCAAAGAGTAATCTTCGGAACTATGCATAATTTTCTTCCGGTATCCTTTCCAAGTTCCCGGGAGTTTTGCTATTATAGCCCCCACTTGAAAAGTCTCTGAGATTTCAATCTTTACCGCCTTTAATTTGTTGACAAGGACTTGCAACTCATGTATTTGGGGAAGTAGGGGAATATTTTCCAAAAACTTAAAATCAAAATATTTTGAAATTATAAATTTCTTTGTACCTTCTTCCTCTGCTTTGTATTTGCTTTCTAAAGCCTTCCATATCTCCTTTGTCGAAGAAGTGTTGGTGTACAAATCATATAAACGATCTGAAAGAGCATTGAGTATGTGACCCCGACATATGAGTTCATCTTCTTGTCGTTTTTGCCTTTCTGCTCTAACTGCTTCGGTTTCTCCATTGGTGGGTTCCGGTAATGGCGTCAATTCTGGGTCTAAGATATAGAAGATCTTCAATGCGGTGAGAAGAAACTTCAGTTTGTCTTGCCACCTTGTGAAATTTGTGCCATCGAACCGATCTAATCGAACCAAATCTTGATTCATCAATTTGATGGTCGCCATTGTAGTTTCGTTTTCCATAGTACAAAATTCGTTTGAGATTGTTTGAAATAATGTTACTCCACCAAAGATGAGAACGAATTACAAACAAAATAAAAAAATCTAAAGAAGTATAGGAGATGAAGAAATAGCAAAGTATATATGAAGAATTTTGAAGGCTCAAACACAATCTTTAATTGTTGTCCTCAAACGAATTTTGCCCCCACTATTTTGGTGTTTAAAGGGTGATCCGGCAAAAGGTTTGAAGGATTAATCAAGCCTTATAAAGATTCAAACACTAAACACTTGTTTGAATCTCTAAAACTTAAGAACACAAAGAAAAAGATGAATATGAGAGGGTATTTTTGTTTGGATTTGATCTCAAGAAGTATCAATATAATAGGTGTTTTTTTTCAACATTTTCAATGACCCAAGATCACCTATTTATAGCCAAGTAGTATAGCTTTACGAAGTGGTGCACCTTATGGATGAAAAGCCACCAAAAAAACCAACAAAAAACGACTCAACGGTCGTTTTTTATGTACCATACGATCGCATGGTACAACCCTACCGAGACCATTTGGTCTCGGTAGGGTTCCATGCGGTCGCATGGCTTTAGCATGGCCTAAAATTTTTTTTTTTTTTTTTTAATTGTTGGTTTTGAACAATCATACCACTTCATAACAGTTGCTGTTTTGTAATGTAAATGACTTCTGTTGCCAAACCAGAATGTTGAGTTGGTAGGTATGTAGTGTTTTGTATACTATGCATGTTTTGGCAACTATGAATTCTCTCATATCTGCTCACAACTTAAGTCTTGATCTTGAGGATGTTTTTGGTTTATGAAAATCATAATCTAATCTCGTTCATTTGATAGCTTAAACTTTTAGTTGGCGTATCATTTTTCTATTTTTCATTGTGTAAATTATGACTGTGACTATGCAAGAATGTGTTTGTGTTTCGTTTCGAAATTCACTGCTTGGAAGGAGAATTTTCGTCTTAACAATTGTTCCATTTCATATCACGTGTGCCAAGCAAAAATTAAGAAATTGAAATAATGAATCCCTATTTCTTCAACGTGAGCGCGAGTATTTTGAGATACAAAAACTTCCGAACTGTGCCCGACGTCTGACTCTCTTCTAACACGACAATGTTGATGTTTATGAAAGATTGGAAAGCATTCGTATTGAAACTAATGAATAAATAGGCGCTCTTTGTTTGATCTCATCTCTTGGAGTCCATCCAACATTACAAACATAACATTACGAGTGAACCAGTTTTGAGTAAACCGGTGTGTTTCTCAATTAATTGACAAGACAAGAAGTGTCTTAATCCCAAATGAAATTAGTGCATGAATCTAAAATGTAGTTTAGACAAGAACCATAAATTAACCCATAAGTTGTAAGATTTGATTGAAGGGATAGACTGATCAATCTTTGTAGTCCAAACAAGCAAATATAGCCACAAGCTTTGCCCTTTTTCGGTTTTGATAATAATTAAAATTTGATAAAGGTAGATGAAATATATGGTTGAAAAGTTAATGAAAGTTGTAGATTTCATAAAATACGTGATCGAAAATAGATTTTAAAGAAATAGCGGTGAAACAGGAGGCATGCATCACAAGCTTACTTTGTGAGTGTGAGTGAACTTACCACTGGGATTCATTATTACCACATATGACGATGAAGATGACAACATGTTAATAGTACGGTCGAATCTTGTTTATTCTTAGTGAATGCATTGCTCAAAACTTTCCATGCACATCAACTTCTTTAATGGACACTCTTCAAGAGTATCATTCCCTAGTTGGCCGATCTGGGGAATAGTCATCACCATCCATGACGACTTGATTCAGTAAGAATCGAGCGATTGAGGGTCGTTTGACAGAGTTTTTAATTTTATTTCTATTTCTTGTAGAAGAGTTTCCAAAAAATTATCCATAAATATTCAAAAGAAATCTTAATCCCGGAATCAACTTTTAGCTTCGGAAAAGTCCTAAAGAAAATGCACAGATATCACATTCTGCATCTTGGCGACATGTTATAAGCTATGAACTTGCATCTATTTATTTCCTTTAGTTTTGACAATTCAAGGTCAGTATGAGCGGGGCCCGTCGGGGTGGAGCAGGACGGGTTTTTTTTGCCATCACTAATGAATTCCCTTTTGACTTTAATGAGACATATTGACGGCCGTTGCTAATTTTGTCTCCCCACACCTTATTATCCCCCCCCCCCCCCCCCCCCCCCCCCCCCCCCCCCCTACCACCCCCCCCCCNNNNTTTTAGACCCCCCCCCCCCCCCCACACACACCATTTATTTCTAGTGGCATGGTGTAAATGTCAAAAAAAAAAACTAAAGTGGCATGGGGTAAATGCCACAAAGATTTAATGATAAATTGTGTTGAATTTGTGACTGGACCATTTAAAAATCTTCTGTTGCAGTTGTTCTATTTTTTTTATTTCTTCAGCACAACGGTGTTTTCTGTCCTTTGTTGTTGGTTATTATGTGATGGCATTTGGTTATTATGTGATGGAATGCCAGTATTTGCACCAATGTGTTGACAGAACAATTTTATATAGATGTTCTGTAGGAATGTACATAACTACAATGGCTGAGACAGTCAATACTTCTGGTGAATCTGATAACTATAGATCCCCACTCACAAGGTTAATTGAATTATGTAAATAAATTTTTTTTTTTCTGGGAAAAAGAATGAGCATATAGAGAAGAAACGAAAATGTTTCCTTTTATTTTTCTTCGTAAAGCTGGAAGTCTCTGTCGGTTTTGTTGTGGAATATTAGAACTTTGGAGGCTATACTAATTTGTTATTTTTTTCTTCATTTAATTTTCTGAATTTGCAGGTGTCAAATACTATTGACTTCCTCCTCTATTTCCTGGCTAAGTTATGTGATTAAATTTTAATTTTAAGCCTAAATAATTTATTACATTATATGTATATTATGTTATAAGGTTTGTCATTGAGCATATACAGTTATTGTTAGGTAAGAATTGCCTGGATAATGAAAATAGCAAAACTTGGATATAGATTTCACTAAGAAATAATGTGGCTCTATTATGAAATAAGAACAGAGGATTACAAGATGAGTTTCAAATAGGAGTTACAAAAAAATTTGAAACTCTTTGTCTCTCTCAAAAAGAACAAACTCTATTTATCCCAAATCCTCACTTAGTGTTCAATTGTTTTTGGCACACACTCATTGAACATACATACATATATAATGAACACGTCCAAAGGCCTATTTATAGATTTTGTAAGGAGGTTTATCATTTGACAAATACGATTGTAATTCCTCCTCTAGAAGTTGAAAAATCAAAGATGAACTCGATCAACCAATAGACTTTCTTTCCTTGCTTGACTTGGTAGATAGACTTTCTTTCCTTGCTTGACTTGGTAGATTTACTTGTTTGAATTTTCTTCTTGGTGGCAAAGAATAATTTGATAACTACAACTTATCCTTTAAAAAGGTAAAATTCAACTTTGCTTCCACCACTATCATTTTCAACCTTATCTCTATGAAGTAAAATCAAAATTGTTTCCACTTCTAACCAGTATATGGCCGTAGGCCCTGTCCGTCCAGCAGGGCTCATTTATTTTTCTCCAAATGCCAGCAAAATTTGAAATATTATTTGTTTTACTTCTTTAGGTTTGATGTTAACTTTCCCTTTGAGGCTAGGTAACTGGTAAATGTATCCCCTTTAGATGGAAACTATAGTAAAATGGTTTTTTGATTACTTTGACTGGCTCAAAAGGACAGAGAGCAAGGAAATATAACGAAATTGAAAGCTGAAAAAATACTAGGCACAAACACCCCAGTCCTTTAAATTAACCTTGAATGCTACAATTTGATTACCGATTTAATCCATGATTGACAAATATATCTAATTTTAGAGCTCACTGGCCAACTAATGTTAAACCTGAACCTCAAGGAGCAAAGTGGGAATCCTTTGAAGTAGTATTTTTACTTACTCGACTCTTTTTATTGGGACGTTCCTATAAAAGTGAATTTGATAATTTCATTTCCCTTGCTGGCTTCCTATTTGATTATGTTTTCGATTGGATTATTTTGAAGTATCAACAATCACTGAAGGGTGCTCCTCCTTCCAGGACTCTTATAAGTGATATAACAATGACATTTTCTTCTGTAGGTAGTTTGCTATTCATGCATTTGATGAATTATATGCTTACTGTAGGGCCAAATTCCTGGTACAAGCTCGGGACTACCCCCTGCAACCCCCAATGCTGAACGGCAGCCTGGTAATTTCCTGATATTGCTTCATTCTCTTCTTCTCTCTGCATGTGTAGTTAGATAATAGATACAGGGTCCGACTAACAAAGTTCTTATACTGATTTATTTTTTCACTATTCTTATAGTGGGTTTACTGTCACTCTGTCCCTGAGGCCTTCTTAATGCACTCGTGGGTTTAAAATTAAATATTTGTCAACTTTATTCAGGCGACGAAGAGGGGAGAAATTCTGGACAACTTATTAATGCTGGAAGTTTGTCCAAGCAGAAGATTCGCGGTGCAAATGATTCAACCAGCAGAGATGCTGTGGTGAGTATATAATGTGCTCAGCAAGATAGATGATGCATTATCATATCGTTATAAGGCCCAGAATTATTTCCATTTCCTTATTCAGATTCCATATCATAATTGGTCCCCGACAGGGAGTTTCAGAGAGAATTATCGTAAGATTTCTTGATCACCCTTTTTCCGCATATAGAACCTTCGTCTGTCTATCTCCAGTCAGATCTTTCCTCAGTGCAATGTGTAAGGAATTTTAAATGATCATATGGGTTTATATGTGCAAATTGTTGTGTATTAAATTAAAGGTTATCGAATTCGATTAAACCCATTTAAAGTGATCTAATAAAGATTTGATTTTGGACCGTTATGCATCCAATTAAAGTGTGGGTTCATATATATGTAGAGATCGGGCCCAAATTCCTAATTCTCTGATGAGCCGAATTAGGTCAAAGGGCATCAGTATATATAAATGGTTATGATCCTCGAATCACACGTAGAGAGAGTATGTATTTTTCATTATCTTCTGCATCCTATCACAGAGAGAAAGGAGATCGCGTGTTGATTTGAAAGACTAAGTCGTAGATTCGATTATTAGATTAATCATGTCTGATTTAAGTACGCTTCCACTATAATTATTGAATTTCTTGGTGATCCAACATGAAAGATCCGGTGATTCTAAAGTAATAAATTATCCGACAAATGATATCAGAGCCCTTTTCATGTTGAATAATTGAGAGTCAAAGTTTTAAAATTTGGTTCTTGCAATATTTTTTGAGTTTTCAGATTTGATAATTTTGGATAAAGTTTTGTTGAATTTGAAAACTACTTGGTATGTAATTCTTGGTTATATTATTGGATCTGGATTGAATACTTCAAAATTTTCGGACTATGAATTTTTTTTTTATTTTTTTAAGGATTACAAATTTTTATTTTTATTTTTATTTTTTTTGAGGTTAAAAAAAAAAAACTTATTTTTTGTCTGCCTGGAGGTAGCTCCAACGACAGCCGGCCACAGCGACACAACAATGCGTGCGAGCTGCTCCAGAACACAGTAGCACCGGGGTTGCTATACGGTGGGGCTCCCAATCTGTTCGCCTACGTCGCCTGAGCTGCTCCAGAAGAGAGGAAGGATTTTTTTTTTTAGGATTTCAGTTTGGTTTCGATATGATTTGGGGATGGGGGCCTCATGTGCAAATTAGATTACTTGAGGCCCCTACTTGCAATTAGGGTTAGGGTTATATATTTAATGTTCCAGTCCCTAACATTTTGATGTTCATCCAAATTGGGCCATTAGGTTTTGAGTTTAATAGTTCAATCCCTAAAGTTTAAAAATTAATTAATTCGGGCCATTAAAGTTCTGAATTTTATAATTAAAGTCCTTAAAGTTTATAATTAATTCAAATTGAACACTAAAGTTTCAATTTTTTTTAAAATTTGATCCCTAAAGTTTTGAATTGATTAATTTTTGTCTCCTAAAGTTTTAAATTTATTAATTTTGGCCCCCAAAGTTTTGAAATAATTAATTTTGCACCCCTAAAGTCTTGAATTATTAACCCTAAGGCCCCTAATGTTTAAAACTAAATAAAATATGCAAAATTGGTGATTCTCTTTCTCAAATTTTGGTACTAAGAACTCTTTTAGAAGATATAATGTTCGAAAGTTAGTTAATTGAAGCAACATGTTGCCAAAACAACATCTCTTGTGAAAATTGATTAACTTAGAATATTAAAAAGTGTTTGAGTGTGTGTTATTCATGCGAATATTGATCAGCCCAAAGGAAGGTCAATATTTGGTTGAATTTCACGTGCACATGTGGTGGTAAAACATGTGATTATTATTTGGTTTAACATGTAATCAATAAATCCGTCCAAAGAAAGGTTTATTGATTGACATGTATTTATTGTTAGTGTTTGATCACTCATCAAAAGTATCACTCACAAGTCAATATTTCTATCCAAAGACTAAATATAAATGTTGTGCTACGTATCTTGTAATGGGCCCTACCAATATTTGAGAATTATATTATTTGCATACTAAGGATATCCATGTGAGCCATTCGTAATAATTGTTCTCTAATTCAGTTACAAGTTTTGCTGCTAATAGCTCTACTAGCATCAACTCAATTTCAATCCTTAATGGCTCGAACTTCAAGGTATGGCAAGAGAATGTAATGATCGTTCTCAGAGTCATAGACCTAGACCTTACTTTACGGATCGATTAACCTACTAAACTTACTGATGAGAGTACCTCTAATGACAAGAGGGAGATGGAAAAGTGAAAAAGAACCACATAAACTTAATGGTCATGAAACGTGCTATTCTAAAACCATTTCGAGACACTATGTCTAATGAAGTAAATACGGATAAGGGTTTCTGAGAAGAGGTTTGCCAAGAATGAAAATGCTGAAACAATTACACATTTGACAAATCTTGTCTCAATAAGGGATACAGGAAAATTGATAAAGAAGCTATGGGTACAGCATCGCAAAATAACAGCATAAGGGACTAACTAAAGGTGGTTGCTTTTTCTGTGAAGCTGCAGGTCATAAAAAGAAGAATTGCACCAATTACCATACATGGCGTGTAAAGAAAGGTATTCTTCTTCATTTGGTTTGTTCTGAGGTTAATTAACTTCGGTACCTAGACACACATGGTGAATAGATTCTGGTACAACAACTCACATCAGTGTGTCTATGCAGGGTTGCCTGAGTTGTCGATAACCAAGTGATGGTGAAAGATACATCTATGCTAGCGACGGCAAGACGGTGGAAGTAAAGGCAATAGGAAAATTTGGATTATTGTTAAAGACTGAATTTTATTTGGATCTTGATGAGACATTTATTGTACCTTCTGTTAAATGGAATTTGATTTCTATTTCTACTTTGGACAAATTTGGTTATTCTTATTCATTTGAAAACGAAAAATTTAGTTTGTTTCATGATTCAAAATTGGTTGGTTCTGGTTCTGTATCAGGTTACGATAATATTTTTTCAATTGATACAATTGCTTCTTTTAATGAATCCTTGCATGTAATTACTCGAGGTGTAAAGCAAAAATTAACCGACTAGAATTCTGCCTCGTTGTAGCACAAGAGATTAGGTCACATCTTCAAAAGAAGAATTGAGAGACTTATGTCTGACGGGATTTTCGACCCTCTTGACTTCACGGATTATGATTTGTGTGTCAATTGTATAAAGGGAAAACAAATCAATAAAATGAGATTTCAAGCCAATAAGACTTCGGACGTCTTAGGACTTATACATACGGATATTTGTGGACCATTCCCTACCGATTCTCGGAATGGTCAACAATATTTTATAACGTTTATAGAATTCTTTTCAAGATATGGCTACATATATCTCACTCATGAAAAATCACAGTCACTGGATATGTTTAAAAACTATAAAACTGAAGTTGAGAACCAACTCGGCAAAAGAATTAAAAGCGTTAGATCTGACCGTGGGGATGAATACTATGGCAGATATGACGGTTCAGGTGAACAACGCTCAGGACCATTTGCTAAATTCCTAGAGGAATGCGGTATCGTCCCACAGTACATTATACCTGGTTCGCCCACTATGAATGGTGTTGCTGGGAGATGAAACAGAACGCTTAAAGATATGGTGAGGAGTGTGATTAGTCATTCTACCTTACCAGAATCTCTCTGGGGTGAAGCATTAAAGACTCCAACATATATAGTCAACAGAGTTCCAACTAAGGCCACTGATAAAACCCCTTATGAGCTTTGGATAGGCAAGAAGCCTAGTTTGAAGCATATACATATTCGAGGGTGTCCAGCTGAGGCAAGGCCCTATAAGCCAAATGAAAAGAAACTGGACACAAGGACCATCGGTTTCTATTTTATCGGATATTCTGAAAGGTTCAAGGGTTACAAGTTTTATGATCCCACAACTAAGGGAATTTTCGAGACAAGAAATGCTCTATTCTTTGAGGATGTTGAGTTTGCGGGGAGAGAAAGGGTTACAAGTTTTGTCTTTGAGGAGGAATATGTTGAAATTTCTCCAATTGCCATTGAAAATGATCAGGTTTCTATCCTTGACATTGCTCAAAAAGTAACTCCGGATCAAGACAATATCATATCTCGCTCTTAAGGTCAACAAATTGTTCCAGAAGAACAAATTCTACAGCCTCGAGAACCAATGCCATTAAGAAGATCCACTAAAGAATGGAGAAGTGCGGTTTCGGATGATTACATCGTATTTCTCCAAGAACATGAAGTTGACATTGGAATGATGGAAGATGATTCGATCAACTTTCATCAAGCCATGAAAATTTCTAACTCTCAAAAGTGACTCGTTGCCACGAATGAAGAGATAAAGTCCATAAAGGAAAATAAAGTATGGGACCTCGTTCCATTGCCTGAATGAAAAACTCATTGGTTGAAAATGGATATTTAAGACCAACGGGGATTTGAAGGGTGATGTGGAGAAGTATAAGGTTCGTCTTGTCGCAAAGGGCTTTACACAGAAAGAAGGCATCGATTATATAGAGATTTTCTCTCCGATTTCTTCGAAAGACCTTTTCAGGACTATAATAGCATTGATAGCGCATTTAGATCTTCAGTTATATCAGATGGATATTAAGACAGTGTTTCTCAATGGTGACATTGATGAAACAATTTATATGGTACAATCAGAAAATTTCGTATCGGATCATGCAAAGCAAATGCTTTGTAAATTAAATAAATCCATCTACGGACTTAAACAGGCGTCTTGTCAATGATATTACAAATTTCATCAAGTGATCATCTCATTTGATTTTGAGATGAATTTGGTCAATGATTGTATATACCACAAGTTCAGTGGGAGCAAGTATATTTTTCTGATTTTATATGTCGATGACATATTGCTTGCCAGCGACGATATAGGCTTATTGCACGAAATCAAGATATTTCTAGCAAAGAATTTTAAGATGAAAGATCTTGGTGACGCCTCTTTTGTATTAAAAATTCAGATACACCAAAATTGTTCCCGGGGTATTCTTGGATTATCACAAAACAGCTATATCGAAAAGGTACTTAAAAGATATGACATGCAAGATTGTAAACCAGGTGATACCCCTTGTGGCTAGGGCTATCGAAGGCTAAGGCTCGTAAAATCATGAGCCCGAGCACAAGTCGAGAGGGCCTCGCCGGGAGGTGAGCAGCTCGTGGGTGAGCCCACAAGCGGCTAATTTGAACGAGCCATGAGCCGCTCTACTCGTTGCTCGTCGAGCCCCAATTATAAAGTGACCAAAACGGTCACTTTTTAAAAAAAGTGACCGTTTGGTTATTGAATTTTTTCAGTGATCGGAGAAATTATTTTTTTCTTAAATCCCCCTTCCCCTCCCTTCTACTATAAATACCCCTCTCCCCCTTTAATTTTTTTCATATCAATTACTACTCCAAGTCTCCAACTCTCTCAGCTCTCTTTTATTATATCAATTATCAAGTTTTTACTCACTCGTGCTACAAAATATACAATATCAATTCAATTTTTACAGTTTATTAGTTACAATTTCAATTCATCCAATTCTAAATTCTCACAATCTCACTACATTTATATTCCTCTAGTTAAGATTTCATCATAAACAATCAAACAAATGGATCAACGCTCATTTGTTGAGAGCTTATTCGATACAAGATGTGGGCCACATCATGGTGAATCGCCTAGGATGCTGCAAAGTCAATTTTCAAATGAATTTGCCGGTCTAAGTGACCTACAAATACTTGAACATGTTCATATTCACGGTCAGGGAAGCCACAATCCAATTGATTTGGATGATATTAACGTTCCCGAAGCAGAACATGAGGATGAAGATGCCGAATTAAACATCCCAGATGCGAGGGGAAAGCGAAATGCCAACAAACAAGCAAAATGTTAGGATCACTTTAAATTGATTTCAATGGGAAAAGTCGTCAATGACCTTGCAGAATTTAAAGCAGTATGTAAATACTGCCAACAAAAATTGACATGGCAAAAAGGAATTGGTACCACTCATCTCAACCGTCACTACAAAGCATGTGCAGCCAGACATGGATTTCTTCCAGTTGGTCAAATACAATTGCAATTTGGCAGTCTAGGCGCCGGTTCTACAACTTCACCCCTATTCACGTGGGTGGATTCGGAGGACAATACTCGAACCGGAATGGTGAAATTTGTTGCCGCCACTGAGTTGTCTCTGGCTATTGATGACAACCAACAGTTCGTCTCATTCGTGAAAGAATATCTACAACCGAGGTACGTTGGGGTAACTCGAAACACTCTTCGTGTCGATACAATAAATTATTTCAATAATTCAAAACAACAATTAATTATGAATTTGTAACAATATGGGGTGTTATATCTTTAACTTCTGATATATGAGAAGGGGTTAATAAAAGAGTATATATAGCTGTAATTGCATACTATATAGACTCACTTAGGTGCATGCATAAGAAAATTATTGCTTTTAGAATTATTGAATTTCCTCACAATGCTAATAATATATATAATGCTATTATTAGTATTGTTAGAGAATATCATCGCGAGACGAAAATTCGGTCTTTTACTTTTGATAATGCTAGTGTTAATAAGGTAGTCGTCGATAAATTGTGTAGGACACTTCAACCTGATTTTCGTGGGTATTTGTTTCATATTCGTTGTGTGTGCCATATCTTGAATTTAATTGTGCAAGATGGCTTAGAACATAAAAAATGATGAATTTCAAAGGATTATGAATGTATTAGTATATATTACGATCTCTCCTAGTAGATAACAAGCATTTGAAGATTTTTGTGTCGAACTAGGAGTGACGACTGCTAAAACAGCTGTTAACGACGTAGGTTATAGATGGAACTCTACTTACTTGCTATTAAAGTTATGTGAAGGTCTCGAACATTTAATAATGACTTTTATAACAATAGACACGTTAGAAATGATGATGATGGTATGTTGAATGAATCCAATTGGGTTTTAGCTTTGAAAATTAAACAATTTTTGACATCTTTTTATGAGATACAAAGATTTTATCTGACGTTTATTATCCCACGAGCTGTATGGTACTTGAGCGCCTTTATATAATTGCAAGAACATTCCATAAATATAAAAATGATCCTACTTTTAGTGAAATTATAATTGTTATGAAATTAAAATTTAGAAAATATTGGGAAGAACTACCTATGTTATTTCCTTTACCATGCGCAATGGACCCCCGATATAATATTTTGGGAACTAAATACGTAATTGATCAAATCAATAAAGCTTTAATACTTGATACACCTATCACCTATAAGAATTTAGAGCAAACATTATGTAGAATGTATGATTTATACCTACTCCTTCTACTGAAATTGAAGAAAATGATATCGAAATAATGAATTTATTTCAAGGCATTAATATATTTAGATATGATGCAACTGCAATGTGTTCATCTAGTGCCATGTCGTCTACATTTGTATCTCATCAAACATCGATCAGAACTCAAAATTCGATACCTACAGAATTAATTGATTACTTCAATCATAATATGTCAACAGACAGAACAATTAAAAAAAAGTTCAAAAGAAGTAATTGAATTTTAGCGAAAGTATGAAAGACGTTGGCCAATTGTTTCTGCAATTGCGAAAGATCTGCTGACACCTCCAGTTAGCACTGTTGTTTCGGAATCTGCTTTTAGTACGGGTAAAAGGTTTTTGACCGATGTCAGAAGCCTACTAAAAGAAGATGTTTTGGAAACATTAATGTGCGTGAAGAATTGGCAAGACGCTCATTTTCGACTACAAGATAAATACGCTGAAATTGCATGTCATCAGGTAAGTTATATTTGATTTAATTTTATTAATCAAAATTTCTTTATTTTTTAATCGTTAAATTTAATTTTCTTTAAAAAATTATACACGTTACAACAAGTTGTTCGTGTATAATTTTTAACTCCACCTACTTAAAATTGATGTAGCTGCCCGGATAAAGGAGGAGAGTTTAAATTTTATTTACTTTAAAAAGAAATCAAAAAAATATACTTTTTGTAAATGTATTTCAAAAAATAATTTGTCTTCATTATATAAATATTTTTATACTTTATAAAAAGTATTAAAATATGATATAAATAAAAAAATAATAAAAAATTGTTTTCGTTAAATTATTTGTATTTTTTAACACTTTTTATTTTTTTTAAAAGTGTTTTCTATTATTTCATATATTTGTAAAACTTTTAATAAAAATTTTAAAAAGTTTTTAAAAAAAATTTGGACGAACCCACGAGCCCAAACTTGGCTCGGCCCACTAGCTCGGACGAGCCACGAGCTCCTGGGCCGAGCCGAGCTTGACTCGTTGAAAATAAGCCACAAGCGCGAGCTGAGCTCGTGAGAGCCGACTCGGCCCCTTGCCACCGCTACCTATGGCTAAAGGAGAGAAGTTCAATTTAATTAAATACCCCAAAATGACTTAAAAATTAAAGAAATGCAGAATATTCCTTATTCTTCAGTTATAAGGATATGATGTATGCTCAAATTTGTACGCGTCCAGATATAACGTAAATTGTTAGGATACTATGAAAATCTTAAAGTAACTCGATAATGGATCATTAGAAAGCAACCAAACGGGTCATACGGTATTTATAGAGAACAAAAGACTATATGCTCACATACAGGAGATCAGATCAGTTGGAGATCATCAGTTATTCTAATTTCGATTTCGCGGGATGCCAAGATAGCAGGAAATCCACTGCTATGAGGCATCAATCCGTGGAATATGACTGTGAAATTTTGTCACTGTGCTGCACATTGTGGACAGTATAGAAAGATTGCTCAAGTTATTTTGTGACAATAAATCAGCAGTATTATATTCCAATAACATTGGGAGCTTGACGAAGTTAAAATATATAGAGATCAAGTTCCTAACTGTTAAAGAAAGGGTCCAGAGTGGACAGGTATCAATAGAGCACATCGAGACAAACTCCATGATTGCGAATTCGCTCATTAAGGAATTGATACCCAAGGTCTTTCATGAGCACACTGCTCATATGGGTGTAATGTCTCTTGAGGATATTTAGTTTTCAGTGGGAGTTTGCATTTTTGTGCTAGACACGTATACTGTCATTTTGGATATGGTTTAAGGTTAATGAAATTTTCAGTTATAAAGTTTTGATTTATTATCTCTGAACTTATTCGAAGATGATTTCATTAAGGTATTAATGTAGACCAGTTGGAAATAGGCATGCTACAGATCATATCACATGTAATTTTCATAGTACACATCCATGTTTGATCCATATCATTCAGTTATAACGATATACGTGACCATTGATGGGTTTAGTTACAATAAAAGTAACGAAAGCCGCTTTGATCCTATGTTGATATAATTAATGGATCGAATTGTTTGGGGATGCATTAAGTAATGATAACAAAATTTTGAGTACTCATAAAGTTATGTTTAATGTACAATTATAAGGTGACACATATAGCCTAAGTGGAAGATTGTAAGGAATTTTAAACGATCATGTGGGCTTATATGTGCAAATTGTTGTATATTAAATTAAAGGCTATCGAATTCGGTTGAGCCCATTTAGTGATCTAATAAGGATTCGATTTTGGGCCGTTATGCATCCAATTAAAGTCTGGATTTATATATATGAAGAGACCGAGTCCAAATTCCTAATTCTATGATGGATCGAATTAGGTCAAAAGGCATTAGTATATATAAATGGTTATGGTCCTAAAATCACACGTAGAGACAGTATGTATTTTTCATTCTCTTCTACATCTCATCACAGAGAGAAAGGAGACTACGTGTTGAATTGGAAGACTAAGTCGTAGATTTGATTATTGCATTAATCATGTCTGATTCAGGTACGCTTTCGCTATAATTCTTGAATTTCTTGATGATCCAACATGAAAGATCTGGTGATTCTAAAGTAATAAATTATCCTACATAATGTGCATTTTTTTCTTTTACTTTTCTTGTCTTATAGTTATATACGTCTAGGTGGTCAACTGTCTGTTTAGATGAAATATCAGGGCATGTTCACCTGTAAGATGTGAAACACAAGATAAAAAGTACATGACCTTATTCTAGCCCAAAAGACTATATGGCTTCTATTTCGAATGCTTTCTCCACATGAACATTAAGAGCTTGCATTGTTCTTCCGCTCAATCGGCAATTGTAGAATTAGCTAGACACAATGACCCTGGCACGAGATTTTAGAACAGAACAAAACAACCATAATGTTGCAATTGAAATACACAAAATTGAGTAAAAATTTGATTATATTTACCTCATCGAGGTGAATGTTATTTAACATGAGATAAATTAATTACCTTCTAAAATTAGAAACCAGTCCGAGTTTTATATTGTTTTTAGGAGTCGAGATTTGTAAAGGTTATGCGTACTGTTTCCTTTGTACTAGTTCTATGACATATTTCAAGAATAGATCTTTGCATAAATACAGATGATTGTGCCCAATAAAATGGAATAATTCAAAAGGTGATTTATGTGACATTATTATTTTGATAACTAAATTTTGCAGATATCAAGCTCCCCGTTTTTGGGAAGATCTAGTGGATCATTGAGGAAAGGTGCAGTTTCTGGAAGCCGCGACACTTTCACCATGGGAAATGACTTTGATCCTACTGTTCTCGCATTCCTGAGGCTAGTCCAGGGGCTATGCACATAATCTCAAGTCGGCAAAGAAGTTCACCACTAGGTGTATCATCAGGCCCCAAGCTCGCTTCCACTGGCAGGAATAATTCTTACATAAAGAACTATGAGTCCACAATAAAGGGTATTGAGAATTTGAATTTCAATGATGAAGAGAGGGTACATTATTGAATGCCTGCATTATCACATTCTTGTATATTGTCAGATTGTGTGATAGATGTGATGTACGACTAAGACTGTTGAAGATGCTTTTGAGGAAGATTTGATTTGGAAAATGAAGGAAACGGGAAGTTGGTATTTGTGCTGATGAAGATTTGTAGCCAATAAATAGTTATGCTCCGAAGTTTCAGCCTCACATTAAGACCAATTTTTGACATAGCAAACGATCAAGTTGACGAATGATGCCTAAAGCAAAGTTGTAGCCTTTTGAGTTAGCTTACCAATGCATCTTGAATCATCTCAATTGGACATCGGATGCAAAAGTTATGTTAAAAATATTGAAAGATGCGCAGTCTACCTTTTAAGCCGAACCGGGCGCCATAGCGCCCTTCTTGGGCACCGCAGCGACCATATGACTGAAAATTAACAGAACAAGTGGCGCCGCGGCTCCCATATTTGGTGCCGAGGCGCCGAATATGCGGGAGAACGCATTTTTATGCTTTTGGACTTTTTTATTGGCCCAATTCAACCCTATTTCATCCAAGACCCCTAACATACTATAAGTACCATTCAAAAATCCTATTTTCAGGAGAGAATGGAAGTGGGCAAGATTGAAGAATTCAACCACACAATTTGAAGGAGGCAAAAAAATTGAAGACATCAAAAAGAAGGATGAACAACATCAAGAAAGAAGATTGAAGATCTACCCAAAAGACTAGTTTTTTCTATCATTTTCCTTATGTTGTTTATTATAATTCCTATAATTTTCATTTATTATACCATGAATTAAATAATTTATCTAGGGGATTGATGTAGTCGAATCAAGATTATGGTTTGATGATTTTATAATTATTTATTTGATTTTCCTGCATATATTTAATTGTATCATGATGTTAAAGTTTTCAATTGTCTGATCAACAATTGGATAATTTGATGCTAGTTAATTTCGGCGCTCGAGAGAGTGGGAATTTAGGCGTGATCATAAGAGTGATACAACATAGAATTTATAGGTTTCGAGAGAAAGTATAAATTTGTGAAGCTTATTCCATAAAAGAATCGGATCTTTAGTAAATTTTTTATTTTCAATTTTGAATAGAGATGCTAGAATTGGGATTTAGGGTTAATTTCTAATCGGTGCTCAAGAGAGGGGGTTAGAAATACATTAGGATTCTTACTTCTAAATATGGGAAAATTAATTGGAATAACTTGAATTCGTTGAATCATAATTGAAAGTTACGTGAAATCAATCCCTATGCCTTCTCATTTGATAATTTGTATTCCCCAAATTTGTCACATCCAATCACGTTAGTTTAGTTTAAATCGTTCATTCATAAAACATCAATTCAATCATACATTCATCTAAATAAAGTAGAAATTACATAATTATAGTACTTAGGGAAAATTAAATACAATCCCTGTGGGTTCGACACTCTTACTTCCGTACTATATTACAAAATTTGACACCGTACACTTGTGGTATAATTTCACGTCGTGGAAAACGCGTGGCAGCGGTGGAGGGTTTTGTTCATAACAATCGATGCCTATAGAGAGGCTGAAGGAAATGGTGCCGCCGCCATTCTTGAAGAAGACATTTCAAATGGTGGATGATCTGAATACAGATTCTGTAATATCTTGGAGTTCAACAAGGAATAGTTTTATTGTTTGGGATCCTCACAAATTCTCCATGGATTTGCTCCCTAAACACTTCAAGCACAATAATTTCTCCAGCTTTGTTCGACAACTAAATACTTATGTAAAAGCATCAATTCTCCCATTTTTGGTGTGGCTTAAAAAGTAGACAAAAACCTAAGTTAAAGTTAATAAACAATTTGGGAATGGGATCACAACTGTTATCAATTTTTTCATCATACATTTCATGAATGAAATCTACTAAAAATCTAATTTTTAGCTAAACCAAATAAGCGGGTTTAGTATACGTACTGATTTTGTTTATTGTTTTAGAACTCTGCTGCGCATAAAAGTTGGTTAAAAATTCCGGGTTTTGATTTTTGTACTGAACCCTGGGCCTCTTGTCATAGGATTAGTAATTAGTCTCAAGGTCAGGTAAAGACGGAGGAGGGTTGTATTACGGTTGATAGCCTCGTAGAATTTTATGAAACGAATCTTAGTGTGCTAATCTCGAAAAAGGATTCAAGTAGTTGGTTTCACGGTTGGTCTCTTAAAACTTCGACTTCCTAGTACTCCCCTTATAATTCTCATAGTCGATCTTAAGTTTAGACAAAGGGGGAAGAATGTGTTATGTTGACATACTGATTGAAATTTTGTCAAATATTACCAAGAATCATGACATATCCATTTTGTGCTGATTTGACGAAAAAAGATTCTCGTAGTTGATTCTTAAATGGTAGGACTTAGATCTTTCTCTTTTTGGGTTCTTATATAGCTTTTTGTGCTGATTTTTATGTGGTTTTGTTTTTTTCGGGGTTTTTTTCTATTGACACTGGAATGAAATGCCTCTAGATTGTATCCCTAACCCATAAAATCCAATCGTTTTGGGTTTTTCTTGTTCTGGTCATTGCTTTCTGCTCAGATGACTCGAATATTTTTTAATTTTGATTATGCCTCTTTTATAATTTCAAGATGATTTAGCTGGGAATTAAATTTTGTAGATGAGAATATAATTGGGATCTTGTTATGCAATCGTCCAGGGTTTCAGAAAGATCGATGCCGATAGGTGGGAATTTGTGAACGAGGGGTTTCAGCAAGGGAAGATACATTTGCTGAAGAACGTTAAAAGAAAAAATCAACGTACCCAAATCATTCATCAGAAAGTAGCATCACAATCTTGGTTAGACTCGTCCGAGTACGGGCTAGAAAATGAACTTGAGAAGTTGAGGAAGGATCAAGACATACTGAAAATGGAAATCTTGAAACTAAAGAAGCAGCAAGAGAACAAGGAAAATTATCGGTCTTCCATTAAAGATCGTCTGCAAAACGCTGAAACAAAGCAGAGAAATACGGTGGTATACTTGGTTAAAGTATTGAAGGATCCTCTCTTTTTGCAGTTTATTAAGAAAATGAGGCAGAAAAATGTCCTAAACAGTGTTGGGATGTTAAAGAAAAGGAGATTAATGAAGAACATTGATAAAAGTGTTCAAGAAGAGTTGACCCCAATACAATCAGAGATACAAGCATTATTCTCTACAGACAATTCCGGGTGGAACAAAAGGTTGAAGCTTCTTCTGAGGCGAATAGTGTAGATTTGAACTCTTGAACTCGGAGAATTTCATACTGTGGGAGAAATTGAAGGAAGACGTTATGATTTATGAGGCAGAAGCAGAAAAAGCAAAGCAACAGTCTGATATTGTTCTTGAATTTGAGGATTTTATTGCTAAGCTACCAGAGCGGGATATACCTATGAGAAACCACGTCGAGCCAGTCCAGTGCCGGGTGTCGAAGGTGTCATTTCAGGGGTAATGTCCATCCTTCAGGTTTTCATCCATTTCTATGTTTTTTTATAGGGAGTTGCTGTTTTGTAATGTAAATGACTTCTGTTGCCAAACCAGAATGTTGAGTTGGTAGGTATGTAGTGTTTTGTATACTATGCATGTTTTGGCAACTATGAATTCTCTAATATCTGCTCACAACTTAAGTCTTGATCTTGAGGATGTTTTTGGTTCATGAAAATCTTAATCTAATCTCGTTCGTTTGATAGCTTCAACTTTTAGTTGGAGTATCATTTTTCTATTTTTCATTGCGTAAATTATGACTGTGACTATGCAAGAATGTGTTTTGTTTTATTTCGAAATTCACTACTTAGAAGGGGAATTTTCGTCTTAACAATTGTTCCATTTCATATCACGTGTGCCAAGCAAAAATTAAGAAATTGAAATAATGAATCCCTATTTCTTCAACGTGAGCGCGAGTATTTCGAGGTAACAAAAACTTCTGAACTGTGCCCTACGTGACTTTCTGACTCTCTTCTAACACGACAATGTTGATGTTTATGAAAGATTGGAAAGCATTCGTATTGAAACTAATGAATAAATAGGCGCTCTTTGTTTGATCTCATCTCTTGGAGTCCATCCAACATTACAAACATAACATTACGAGTGAACCAGTTTTGAGTAAACCGGTGTGTTTCTCAATTAATTGACAAGACAAGAAGTGTCTTAATCCCAAATGAAATTAGTGCATGAATCTAAAATGTGGTTTAGACAGGCACCAGAAATTAACCCGTGAGTTGTAAGATTTGATTGAAGGGATAGACTGATCAATCTTTGTAGTCCAAACAAGCAAATATAGCCACAAGCTTTACCCTTGTTCGGTTATGATAATAATTAAAATTGGATAAACGTAGATGAAATATATGGTTGAAAAATTAATGAAAGTTGTAGATTCCATAAAATACGTGATCGAAAATAGATTTTAAAGAAATAGCGGTGAAACAGGAGGCATGCATCACAAGCTTACTTTGTGAGTGAACTTACCATTGGGATTCATTATTACCACGTTTGACGATGAAGATGATAACATGTTAATAGTACGGTCGAATCTTGTTTATTCTTATTAAATGCATTGCTCAAAACTTTCCATGCACATCAACTTCTTTAATGGACACTCTTCAAGAGCATTATTCCCTAGTTGGCCGATCTCGGGAATAGTCATCACCATCCATGACGACTTGATTCAATAAGAATCGAGCGACTGAGGGCCGTTTCACGGAGTTTTTATTTTTATTTCCATTTCTTGCAGAAGAGTTTCCAAAAAATTATCCATAAATATTCGAAAGAAATCTTAATCCTGGAATCAACTTTTAACTTCGGAAAAGTCCCGAAGAAAATGCAGAGATATCACATTCTACATCCTGGCGACATGTCATATGATATGAACTTGCATCTATTTATGTCCTTTAGTCTTCTGTTGCAGTTGTTTTTTTTTTTTTTTTTTTTTTTCTTCAGCACAAAGGTGTTTTCTATCCTTTGTTGTTGGTTATTATGTGATATGGAAGGCCAGTATTTGAAGAGTTGTGTTGATAGAACAATTTTATATAGATGTTCTGTAGGAATGTATGTAATTACAATGGCTAAGACTCCCAATACTTCTGGTGAATCTGATAACCAGAGGTCCCTACTCACAAGATTAATTGAATTAAGTAAATAAATTAATTTTTTTTCTGGGAAAAAGAATGAGCACATAGAGAAGAAACGAAAATGCTTCCTTTTATTTTTCTTCGTAAAGCTGGAAGTCTCTGTCGGTTTTGTTGTGGAATATTAGAACTTTGGAGGGTATATATACTAATTTGTTATTTTTTTCTTCATTTAATTTTCTGAATTTGCAGGTGCCAAATACTATTGACTTCCTCCTCTATTTCCTGGATAAGTAATGTGATTAAATTTTAATTTTAAGCCTTAGTATTTTATTACATTATATGTACATTATGTTATAAGGTTTGTCATTGAGCATATACAGGTATTGTTAGGTAAGAATTGCCCTCGATAATGAAAATAGCAAGACTTGGATATAGATTTCACTAAGAATTAATGAGGCTCTACATGAGTTTCAAATATGAGTTACAAAACAAATTCAAACTCTCTATCTCTCTTAAAAAGAACAAACTCTATCTATTCCAAATCCTCACTTAGTGCTCAATTGTTTTTGGCACACACTCATTGAACATACATACATATATAATGAACACGTCCAAAGGCCTATTTATAGATTTTGTAAGGAAGTTTATCATTTGACAAATACGACTATAATTCCTCCTCTAGAAGTTGAAAAATCAAAGATGAACTCGATCGACCAATAGGCTTTCTGTCCTTGCTTGACTTGGTAGATTTACTTGTTTGAATTTTCTTCTTGGTGGCAAAGAATAATTTGATAACTACAACTTATCCTTTAAAAAGGTAAAATTCAACTTTGCTTCCACCACTATCATTTTCAACCTTATCTCTAAGAAGTAAAATCAAAATTGTTTCCACTTCTAACCGGTATATGTCTTGAAGTAAATTCTGAACACCTCATTTATTTTGGAAAAATCTTCCCAGCAGGGCTCATTTATTTTTCTCCAAATGCCAGCAAAATTTGAAATATTATTTGTTTTGCTTCTTTAGGTTTGATGTTAACTTTCCCTTTGAGGCTAGGTAACTGGTAAATATGTCCCCTTTAGGTGGAAACTATAGTAAAATGGTTTTTTGATTACATTGACTGGCTCAAAAGGACAGAGAGCAAGGAAATATAACGAAATTGAAAGCTGAAAAAATACTAGGCACAAACAACCCCGTCCTTTAAATTAACCTTGAATGCTACAAATTTGATTACCAGTTTAATCCATGATTGACAAATATATCCAATTTTAGAGCTCACTGGCCAACTAATGTTAAACCTGAACCTCAAGGAGCAAAGTGGGAATCCTTTGAAGTAGTATTTTTACTTACTCGACTCTTTTTATTAGGACGTTCCTATAAAAGTGAATTTGATAATTTCATTTCCCTTGCTGGCTTCCTATTTGATTATGTTTCCAATTGGACTATTTTGAAGTATCAACAATCACAGAAGGGTGCTCCTCCTTCCAGGACTCTTATAAGTGATATAACAATGAAATTTTCTTCTGTAGGTAGTTTGCTATTCATGCATTTGATGAATTATATGCTTACTGTAGGGCCAAACTCCTGGTACAAGCTCGGGACTACCCCCTGCAACCCCCAATGCTGAACGGCAGCCTGGTAATTTCCTGTTATTGCTTCTTTCTCTTCTTCTCTCTGCATGTGTAGTTAGATAATAGATACAGGGTCCGACTCACAAAGTTCTTAGACTGATTTATTTTTTCACTATTCTTATAGTGGGTTTACTGTCACTCTGTCCCTGAGGCCTTCTTAATGCACTCGTGGGTTTAAAATTAAATATTTGTCAACTTTATTCAGGCGATGAAGAGGGGTGAAATTCTGGACAACTTATTAATGCTGGAAGTTTGTCCAACCAGAAGATTCGCGGTGCAAATGATTCAACCAGCAAAGATGCTGTGGTGAGTATATAATGTGCTCAGCAAGATAGATGATGCATTATCATATCGTTATAAGGCCCAGAATTATTTCCATTTCCTTATTCAGATTCCATATCATAATTGGGCCCCGACAGGGAGTTTCAGAGAGAATTATCGTAAGATTTCTTGATCACCCTTTTTCTGCATGTAGAATCTTCGTCTGTCTCTCTCCAGTCCGATCTTTCCTCAGTGCATTGTGTAAGGAATTTTAAATGATCATATGGACTTATATGTGCAAATTATTGTGTATTAAATTAAAGGTTATCGAATACGATTGAGCCTATTTAAAGTTATCTAATAAAGATGGGAAAAATTCATATGTAAGGTGTATTGTTTACACCAATTCACATATGAGGTACAAAGTTTAAAAATTCAAAATTCAAGTTTCTACATAATTAATTGAAAATATTTATTAATTAAATATAATAAAGTCACAATTACACGATTAATGGTCACAGATTCATAATTATTGGTCACAGATTTACTTATTGGTCACATATCATCAAATTAATTGATTACAGATTATTTCGAGGTCACAAATCAAAAATTTTGTAGGTCACAGATTATTTCGAAATCACAAATCAAAAATTTACAAGTCACAAATTATTTCATTGGTCACAGATTAAAAAAATTACGAGTCATAGGGTCACATATGTTTAAAATTATTGGTCACATATTCTAAATAGTTGGTCACATGCACCAAATACCCCCACCACCAATCCCAATCCAGAACCAATCTTGGTCACAAATCACCACCATGCAATTGCCGCTTGCACCACACCATCGACTGCACCTCACTAACACCGTCAACAAAACAAACACCAATTCAGCAAAAAAGCCCACAGTATAAAATTCAACCTTCATTTCATATAAAATCATTAATTCAATGCCAAATCAGCCAATTGTTCAACCGGGTTGCTAGCCTACTGCTACGACATGTTCCTCAGAACCCCCATAGCCTCTGCAACCTTAGCTTTTAAAGCATCTAGTGATTCTAGCAAGTGTAAAAAAGCTTTCGTCTGGTCCATTTCCAGAAGCTTGCCCGTCACCTTAGCTGTCGTGTCAGGCTCTAGTTGTTCGACCAGTGGGTACAGATTTTCACCCAACATAGTCCTTTGTTTTGTGGGTGAGGCATTTGCAAGAGCAGATGCCAAAGCTCCAATGCGCCTCCCCCACGTCAGTATTGGCGCACCAGCGTCGAAGAGAGAAGGTGGAGTCGGCCCAACCCCATTGCCTGTGGATCGGAAAGAGAAAGGACATCGTGACGCTACGTTCGCAACAGCATCGCCTCCCCCATGCCGTTGCGCTCCTTCGTCGTCGGTTGCAGTAGTCGCTGGCGTCAATCAGATAGAGAGGGGATGGGAAAGTGTGTTGATGTATGAATGATTAGGGTTAGAAATGTGAAATGAATTGGGTAGATTTATTTAATATTTAAATTATTAAATCAATGCCTAATTTTTGCACAATGAAACTTTAACCCAGATCTTTGAATTGTAATATTTAAACACCTGATTTTATGTAATTTTCCCAATAAAGATTCGATTTTGGGCCGTTATGCATCCAAATAAGTGGAAATTACATGGTAGCGGGTCTCTGAAGATTACCATTCAAAAATCAAGGACCAAGTTTAATTGTTCAAAAACCAGGTTTTAATATAATAATTAAGCCCCTGTTTGACCCCCATTACGTGAAAAAATTAATGGGTGGAATAGTGTTTTTTTTTTTTGAAAAATGAGTGGTTGAAAAAGAATGAAAAATTTTCGATTTACGTATAATATTATTTTATGAAAGATTGTGTGGTTGAAAATAGGAGAAAGAAAAATGAAATGTAATGAAATTTAATGTAATGGGGCTCAAACAAGGGCTAAATATTCAATATTCAAATTTAATTCCCAAATCCTAATATTTTTATCCCTCTTCCATCTCTCACTTCTCTCTCTATCTCTCTAACTTCAGTCCCCCCCCACCCCGATCGATAGTCACCGCCTCTCTCCGATGCCACCGCCACAACACTTAGCAGTGAGTAAAACCTCCATCACTGTGAGCGTCGTGGTTTCCTCTCGGGTGCGGTCGCCTTCTTGCGCTGTGGTAAAATCTCCATCGTTGTGGTCGCGATTCGATTTTCAGCAGTGACAGTGTCGAGTATGGAGGTGATGGAAATTGCTGGTGGTGGTGGTAGTGGTTCAAGTTTTATTTAAGTACAAATCAGGTTTGATATAATAATTTAAATTAAAATATTTCACCCAATTATTCAAGCCCTAATTTTTTCCATTCTCCTTCTATCTCTACCGTCTTTCAGTGCACTCTCCCTTCTCCCTATCACAGATTCACAATACATCATCGAATATGGTGGCGATTCACAACGACGGCAATGCTTTCAAGCAACTCACCGACGGCAGTTTATCTTTTCTCTCTCTGCTCCTTTGAAGCAACCTCACTCGCTGGCTCCTTCGCGTCGCTCTTCAATCTCCAGTAGGTTTCTTCAATCTCATCGTCAGCTGCATTCGCTCATTCCGACGTTGTTATTTTTCGTCAACGCTGCGTCACAATGCTGCTGCAAACGGTGTCGTCGCAATGCTGTTGCGATGCTGCAATCCTCGGTGCCGGCATGGGGAGAGGATTTGGGGGTTTTTTCTCTCTTTCTGATCTGAAGAGGTTGTGGTGAGCAGTATATATGGGCGGGTTTTGGTGAGTAGTAGATCTGAAGAGGTTGTGGTGAGCTGATTTATGTGATTTGTGTGGTGGTCCTGGATATAGATGCTATGAGATGGGTGGTGTGGTTGAATGTGGTGGTGATGAGTGTGGGTGTGATGAGTATTGTGTTGGAATGGGATCGGGATAGGGTGTGGTGTTGCAGGGGTGTGTTGCAAGCGGCGATTGATCGGTGGTGGGGTGTTTAGAATCTGTGACCAACCATTTAGGCGTCTGTGACCAGCTATTTCATTGATTTGTAATACAAATTAGCTTTATGTCACTAAAAAATTAAAAATTTGCTCGTGGTGGCGAGATGGTGTAGTGTGATGCCGTCGGTCATTGTGTTTTGGTGTCGTTTTGGTTGTTGTTGGTGGTGGTGGTTGTGGTGGTGTTGTGGTAGGGTGTAATAGTATTTGTGACCAATTATTTTGGTTGCTCTGTGATCAAGGATTGATGGTGGATTGGGATCGGGAGTGGAGTGGAGTGTTTGTTATACGTGACCAACGATTTTGTCTGACTTTAAAATTTAATAATATGTGATTATAAAATAATTTGTGACCTCAAAGATTTGATCCGTGACCTTAAAATTTGATAATCTGTGACTATAAAATTTTTAATTTGTGATTTCGAAATAATCTGTGACTTACAAAAATTTTTATCTGTGACCTCGAAATAATATTTGATCAATTAATTTGACAATATATGACCAGTAAGTAAATCTGTGACCCACAAATATGAGTCTGTGACCATTAATCGTGTAATATTATCTTTAATTAATAAATATTTTTAATTAACTAAATATAAACCTGAATTTTGAAATTTTAAACTTTTTACCAGATTTTTGCATTGGTGTAAACAATACACTTGAGAAATGAATTTTTCCCTCCAATTAAAGTGTGGGTTTATATATGTGTAGATACCGGGCCCAAATTCCTAATTCTATGATGAGCCGAATTAGGTCAAAGGACATCAGTATATATAAATTGTTATGGTCCTCGAATCACACGTAAAGAGAGTACGTATTTTTCATTATCTTTTGCATCCCATCACAGAGAAAAAGGAGACTATGTGTTGATTTGGAAGCTAAGTCGTAGATTCGATTATTGCATTAATCATGTCTGATTCAAGTACGCTTCCACTATAATTCTTGAATTTCTTGATGATCCAACATGAAAGATCCGGTGATTCTAAAGTAATAAATTATTCTACAAGTGATATCAGAGCCCTTTTCATGTTGAATTATTGAGTCAAAGTTTTAATTTGGTTCTTGCAATATTTTTTGAGTTTTCAGATTTGATAATTTTGGATAAAGTTTTTTTGAATTTGAAAACTGCTTGGTATGTAATTCTTGGTTATATTATTGGATCTGGATTGAATCCTTTAAAATTTTCGGATTATGAATTTTTTTTTATTTTTTTGAGGTTAAAAAAACAAAAAACTTATTTTTTGTCTGCTCGGAGGCAACGTCGGCGGCAGCCAGCCACTGCGACGTAACAGTGCATACGAGCTTCTCCAAAACACAGCAGCGCCGAGGCTGCTATGTGGTGGGGCTTCCAATCTGTTCGCCTGCGCCGCCCAATGGAGAAGAGAGGAAGGATTTTTTTTTTTTAGGGTTTCAGTTTGGTTTCGATATGATTTGGGGACGGGGGCCTCATGTGCAAATTAGATTACTTAAGGTCCCTGCTTGTAATTAGGGTTAGGACGGGGGCCTCATGGTTTCGATATGAATTAATTAATTTTGCACCCCTAAAGTCTTGAATTATTAACCCTAAGGCCCCTAAAGTTTAAAACTAAATAAAATATGCAAAATTGGTGATTCTTTTTCTCAAATTTTGGTACTAAGAACTCTTTTAAGAGATATAATGTTCGAAAATTAGTTAATTGAAGCAACATGTTGTCAAAGCAACCTCTCTTGTGAAAATTGATTAACTTAGAATATTAAAAGGTATTTGTGTGTGTCTTATTCATGCGAATATTGATTGGCCCAAAGGAAGGTCAATATTTGGCCGAATTTCACATGCACCTGTGGTGGTAAACATGTGATGATTATTTGGTTTAACGTGTAATCAATAAATCGATCCAAAGAAAGGTTTATTGGTTGACATATATTTATTGTCAGTGTTTGATCACTCACCAAGAGTACCATTTACAAGTCAATATTTCTATCCAAAGACTGGATATTGATGTTGTGCTAGGTATCTTGAAATGGGTCCTACCATTATTTGAGAATTATATTATTTGCATATTAAGGATATTCATGTGAGACATTCGTAATAATTGTTCTCCAATTCAGTTTCAAGTTCTGCTGCTAATATCTCTACTAGCATCAACTCAATTTCAATCCTTAATGGCACGAACTTCAAGGTATGGAAAGAGAATGTATTGATCGTTCTCAGAGTCATAGACCTAGACCTTACTTTATGGATTGATTAACCTACTAAACTTACTGATGAGAGTACCTCTAATGACAAGAGGGAGATGGAAAAGTGGGAAAGATCGAACCGCATAAACTTAATGGTCATGAAACATGCTATTCTAAAACCATTTGGAGACACTATGTCTAATGAAGTAAATACGACTAAGGGTTTCTGAAAAGAGGATTGCCAAAAATGAAAAGGCTGAAACAAGCACACATTTGGCAAACCTTGTCTCAATGAGCTATAAAGGAAAATTGATAAAGAAGCTATGGGTACAACATAACGGACCAACTGAAGGTGGTTGTTTCTTCTGTAGAGTTGCAGGCCATAAAAAGAAAATTGCACCAATTACTACACATGGCGTGTAAAGAAAGGTATTCTTCTTCATTTGGTTTGTTCTGAGGTTAATTTAATTTCGATACCTAGACATACATGGTGAATATATTCTGGTACAACAACTCACATCAGTGTGTCTATGCAGGGTTGCCTGAGTTGCTGAAAACCAAGTGATGGTAAAAGATACATCTATGCTAGCGATGGCAAGATGATGAAAGTAGAGGCAATAGGAAAATTTAGATTATTGTTAAAGACTGAATTTTATTTGAATCTTGATGAGACATTTATTGTACCTTCTTTTAGATGGAATTTGATTTCTATTTCTATTTTGGACAAATTTGGTTATTCTTGTTCATTTAAAAACGAAAAATTTAGCTTGTTTCATGATTCAGAATTGGTTGGTTCCGGTTCTTTATCAGGTTATGATAATCTTTATTCAATTGATATAATTACTTCTTTTAATGAATCCTTGCATGTAAGTATTTGAGGTGTAAAGTAAAAATTAACCAGCGAGAATTCTGCCTCATTGTGGCACAAGAGATTAGGTCACATCTTTAAAAGGAGAATTGAGAGACTTATTTCTGAAGGGATTCTCGACCCTCTTGATTTCACAGATTATGATTTGTGTGTCAACTGTATAAAGGGAAAACAAAACAATAAAAGGAGATTTCAAGCCAATAGGACTTCGGACATCTTAGAACTTATACATACGGATATTTGTGAACCATTCCCTATGGGTTCTTGGAATGGTCAACAATATTTTATAACGTTCATAAACGTCTTTTCAAGATATAGCTACATATATCTCACTCATGAAAAATCACAGTCACTGGATGTGTTCAAAAACTATGAAGCTGAAGTTGAGAACCAACTCGGTAAAAGGATTAAAAGCGTCAGATCTGACCATGTGGGTGAATACTATGGCAGGTATGATGGTTTAAATTTCTAGAGGAATGTGGTATCGTCCCACAGTACACTATGTCGGGTTCGCCCACTATGAATGGTGTTACTGAGAGACGAAACAGAACATTTAAGGACATGGTGAGGAGTGTGATTAGTCATTCTATTTTACCAGAATCTCTCTGAGGTGAAGCATTAAAGACCCCAGCGTATATACTCAACAAAGTTCCAACTAAGGCCATTGATAAAACCCTTATGAGTTTTGGACGGGCAAGAAGCCTAGTTTGAAGCATATACATATTTGGAGGTGTTCAGCTGAGGCAAGGCCCTATAAGCCAAATGAAAAGAAACTGGACGCAAAGACCATCAGTTGCTATTTTATCGAATATTCTGAAAGGTCCAGGGGTTACAAGTTTTATGATCCCACAACTAAGGGAATTTTCAAGATAGAAAATGCTCGATTCTATGAAGACTTGAGTTTGCGAGGAGAGAAAGGGTTACATGTTTTGTCTTTGGGGAGAAATACGTTGAAATTTCTCCAATTGCCATTGACAATGATCAGGTTTCTATCCCTGATATTACTCAAGAAGTAACTCCGGATCAAGACAATGACATATCTCCCTACCAAGGTCAACAAATTGTTCTAGAAGAACAAACTCTACAGCCTCAAGAACCAATGCCATTAAGAAGATCCACTAAAGAGTGGAGAAGTGCGATTTCGGATTATTACATTGTATTTCTCCAAAAACATGAAGTTGACATTGGAACGGTGGAAGATGATCCGATCAACTTTCATCAAGCCATGAAAAGTTCTAACTCTCAAAAGTGGCTCGATGCCACGAATGAAGAGATAAAGTCCATGAAGGACAATGACATATGGGATCTCGTTCCATTGCCTGAAAGTGCAAAACCCATTGGTTGCAAATGGATATTTAAGACCAACAGGGACTTGAAGGGTGATGTGGAGAGGTATAAGGTTCGTCTTGTCGCAAAGGGTTTTACACAGAAAAAAGGCATCGATTATATAGAGACTTTCTATTCGGTTTCTTCGAAAGACTTTTTCAGGACTATAATAGCATTGGTAGCGCATTTCGATCTTGAGATACATCAGATAGATGTTAAGACAGCGTTTCTCAATGGTGACATTGATGAAACAATTTATATGGCACAACCAGAAAACTTCGTATCGGATGATGCAAAGCAAATGGTTTGTAAATTAAAAAAATTCATCTAGGGAATCAAACAGGCATCTTGTCAATGGTATTACAAGTTTCATCAAATGATCATCTCATTTAATTTTGAGATGAATATGGTCGATGATTGTATATACCACAAGTTCAGTGAGAGCAAATATATTTTTCTGATTTTATATATCGGTGACATATTGTTTGCCAATGACGATATAGGCTTATTGCACGAAATCAAAAGATTTCTAGCAAAAAATTTTAAGATGAAAGATCTTGGTGATGCCTCTTTTGTATTAGGAATTCAGATACACCGAGATTGTTCTCAAGGTATTCTTGGATTATCACAAAAGAGCTATATCGAAAAGGTACTGAAAAGATATGGCATGCAATATTGTAAACCAGGTGATACCCCTTGTAGCTAAAAGAGACAAGTTCAGTTTAAGTCAATGCCCCAAAATGTCTTTAAAAGATCAAAGAAATGCAGAAGATTCCTTATTCTTCAATTATAAGGATATGATGTATGCTCGGGTTTGTACGCGTCCAGATGTAACGTACATTGTTAGGATGCTAGGAAAATATTTAAGTAACTCGATAATGGATCATTAGAAAGCAGTCAAATGGGTCATATGATATTTACAAAGAACAAAAGACTATATGCTCACATACAGGAGATCGGATCAGTTGGAGATCATCAGTTATTCTGATTCCGATTTCGCGGGATACCAAGATAGTAGGAGATCCACTGCTATGAGGCATCAAACTGTGGAATATGGCTGTGAAAATTTGTCACTGGGCTGCACATTGTGGACAGTATAGAAAGATCGCTCAAGTTATTTTGTGACAATAAATCAGCAGTGTTATATTCCAATAACATCGGGAGTTTGACGAAGTTGAAACATATAGAGATCAAGTTCCTAGCTGTTAAAGAAAGAGTTGAGAGTGGACATGTATCAATAGAGCACATCGGAACAAACTCCATGATTGCGGATCTGCTCACTAAGGAATTGATACCTAAGGTCTTTCATGAGCACACTACTCATATGGGTGTAATGTCTCTTGAGGATATTTAGTTTTCAGTGAGAGTTTGCATTTTTGTGCTAGACACATATACTGTCATTTTGGATATGGTTTAAGGTTAAAGAAATTTTCAGTTATAAAGTTTTGATTTATTATCTCTGAACTTATTTGAAGATGATCTCACTAGGACATTAAGGTAGACCAGTTGGAAATAGGCATGTTACAGATCACATCACATGTAATTTCCATGCTACACATCCATGCTTGATCCATATCATTCAGTTATATTGGTATACGTGACCATTGATGGGTTTAGTTACAATGAAAGTAACGAAAGCCGCTTTGATCCTATGTTGATATGATTGATGGATCGAATTGTTTGGGGATGCATTCAGTAATGATAACAAAATTTTGAGTACTCATAAGGTTATGTTTAATGCACAATTATAAGGTGACACATATAGCCTAAGTGGAAGATTGTAAGGAATTTTAAACAATCGTTTGGGCTTATATGTTCAAATTGTTGTGTATTAAATTAAAGGCTATCGAATTCGGTTGAGCCCATTTAAAGTGATCTAATAAGGATTCGATTTTGGGCCATTATGCATCCAATTAAAGTGTGGCTTTATATATGTGTAGAGACAGGGCCCAAATTCCTACTTCTATGATGGATCGAATTAGGTCAAAGGGCATTAATATATATATAAATGGTTATGGTCCTAAAATCACACGTAGAGAGAGTACGTATTTTTCATTCTCTTTTGCATCTCATCGCAGAGATAAAGGAGACTACGTGTTGATTTGGAAGACTAAGCCATAGATTTGATTTTTTCATTAATCATGTTTGATTCAGGTACGCTTTCGCTATAATTCTTGAATTTCTTGATGATCCAATATGAAAGATCCGGTGATTCTAAAGTAATAAATTATCCTACATAATGTGCATTTTTTCTTTTACTTTTCTCGTCTTATAGTTATATATGTCTAGGTGGTCAACTGTCAGTCTAGATGAAATATCAGGGCAAGTTCACCTGTAAGATGCGAAACACAAGATAAAAAGTACATGACCTTATTCTAGCCCAAAGGACTATATGGCTTCTATTTCGAATGCTTTCTCCACATTAACATTAAGAGCTTGCTTGTTCTTCTGCTCAATCAGCAATTGTAGAACTAGCTAGACACAATGGCCCTGGCACGAGATTTTAGAACAGAACAAAACAACCATAATGTTGCAATTGAAATACACAAAATTGAGTAAAATTTTGATTATGTTTACCTCATCGAGGTGAATGTTATTTAACATGAGATAAATTAATTACCTTCTAAAATTAAAAACCAGATCGAGTTTTATATTGTTGTTAGGAGTCGAGATTTGTAAAGGTTATGCGTACTGTTTCCTTTGTACTAGTTCTATGACATATTTTAGGAAAAGATCTTTGCATAAATACAGATCATTGTGCCCAATAAAATGGAATAATTCAAAAGGTGATTTATGTGACATTATTATTTTAATAACTGAATTTTGCAGATATCAAGCTCCCCGTTTTTGGGAAGGTCTAGTGGATCATTGAGGAAAGGTGCAGTTTTTGGAAGCCGCGACACTTTCACCATGGAAAATGACTCTGATCCTACCGTTCTCGCATCCCTGAGGCTAGTCCAGGGGCTATGCACATAATCTCAAGTCGGCAAAGAAGTTCACCACTAGGTGCATCATCAGGCCCCAAGCTCGCTTCCACTGGCAGGAATAATTCTAACATAAAGAACTATGAGTCCACAATAAAGGGTATTGAGAATTTGAATTTCGATGATGAAGAGAGGGTACATTATTGAATGCCTGCATTATCGCATTCTTGTATATTGTCAGATTGTGTGATAGATGCGATGTACAACTAAGACTGTTGGAGATGCTTTTGTGTAAGATTTGATTTGGAAAATGAAGGAAACGGGAAGTTGGTATTTGTGCTGACGAAGATCTGTAGCCAATAAATAGACAACAGATAGTGAAACCGAACATGCACTGAGCCGTGGTTGCATGGGTCTGATTCCATGTGCCCTTCCATCCCGACCTTTGGTTCTGGTATCTGTTTCCTTCTTGTGTTAGAGTATTACCGGAACTGTAAATTTGCCATTAGAATGCTAGCTTTCGAGTTTCAACAAAATTTATGCAGTTTTCAAGCATTCGAGTAGCTGGATGGGCTTTCGTATGGGTGTAAAATCCTTGTCTCTATATCATGGTTGATGAACTCATTAAATTTTTTCGAAGTTATTTTCAACACTATGTTTTCAGCTTTTATGTGGAAGGAACTTCGACCGACAATTTAATTTTGTTCTTTACTAATTTTTGCATAGACTTGCTGTTAATTGCAAATAATTCACATTCGCTTCTTCGATAGATTGGGCTATGCTATGGTTACGATCTTAAGTTCAGTACTTTTTATACCAAGTGTCTAAAGGAATGAAACCCCCAACTATCTATTGATTCTGCCGCGACTACATAGCTCTGGTCTTCATCTTGTGAAGATGCACTTTGGCAACTGAATATACTTGAACATGATTGCTATTTTGCTTAGATTTTTCTTTATCAATTTCGTTGCTGAAAAGCTACAAAATGAATGTCAAAGGCAAACAGCTAACATAAAAACTCGAGCTTTTAAATAAGTTACTTCAACTTGAAATCAGTGTGGTGAATGTTCATTGTTCAAGTTTCTTTAAGTATAATTTGTACATACGTCAAGTATTTGATTAATTGATGCGCTCATTAGGGGTGGATTATAGACCTTTATACTTGAGCTCTAGAGAGTATGTCAGGGACTTTTTGGATGCATAAATGAAGACTTTTACAGCCATTGACTTCTCGAAGTTGGGTTATAATCACAAATTTATACAATCCCTATTTAAATAGCAAAAGTGACCAAGAGCAAGAGAGATACTTCACTACATATATGATGATGCGGAATATAACACTATGAAAAGTTATTTAGCCCCATTCTTTTGAAAAAATGTATTTTTCTTCAGTATTTTAACCACACATTCTTCTATTGAACGTGTATTGAGCACCAAAGCTTGTCCAGACTCAGTTTCTACCAACTTCTAACACCACAACCCGACAACAACGATCCAAGACAATAGCCAAGCTTCCACTTCCGATTTCCAATGAGAGTTCACTTAGAAAACCACAAAGGTGCAAAATACCTCATATAATATCACCATTAAGGTAGAAGTCACAAAGAGACAGAAAGAGTAGATGAGGAAATCACACAGAGACTAGCCGAATAGAGAGGCAAAGAGGGCGTCTCTCACTTAGAGAGCAAGAGACCCATTTATCTAGTGACAATTGGCCCAAATATGGTAAGTGTAGGTAGGTTAACAAATGGGTTAAAGTAGAGTCCCAATAGATAGGTAAATGGGCCTACAAGAAATCTCTCTCAATTATAGCCATCCAAGGAAACGGATTGGGCCACAAGCAACACTAAAATATTTAGGTTGCTTCGAGTGGTCCAATTAACCTTTGGGTTGTATCGTCTTAATTGTGGTGTTGTTCAATGATTTGGCTAAGCCGACTGAAAAATAAAATCGAATAACATCATAGCCCAAGATTTATTGGGTCTCAAAAACCTAACATCTTCAATAAAACAATATTACATACAAATCCAAATTTTTTTCTTTATTTTTTCATCACATATTTTCCATCAATACACTATTCAAAAATTAATTCTCTCCCACAAAATGGGACTCAAACAAGGGTTTAATTTGTCATTTCTGGACCAACAAGCTTTACATTTATTTTTATTGTATTGTGTTCTAAATTTGGCATGCCATGTGGAGTGATTATTTCCAAAAAAAAAAAAAAAAAAAGGTGAGGGGTGGGTTGAAGACAAAAATTTAATAACATTAAAGACCCATTTAACATAGAACAAATACCGTCAACTTTACACTAATATTTAAGATCATAAAATAAAGTGGACAACTTTGTAAAAAAACTAAAGGGATTGATGAGTTAATTGTTCCAATGGTTACTGAAATTAGGTTCATATCTTTAATTGGTCATTAAAGTTTAAAATGTCGAATTTTTGTCACTGAACTTAAGTCCATATCTTCGATTGCTCACTGAAATTTAAAATGTCGAACTTTGGTCAGTGAACTTTGAAAAATATTGTACATTATTCACTATAAACTCGATATTTTTCAAAGTTCAACATTTATGTTAGTAAGTAACATACAACATTTTTCAAAATTCAATGGCCAAAACTCGACATTTACTATAAACTCGATATTTTTCAAAGTTCAACATTTATGTTAGTAAGTAACATACAACATTTTTCAAAGTTCACTGACCAAAGTTCGACATTTTAAACTTCAGTAAGCAATCGAAGACGTGGACCTAAGTTAAATGATCAAAACTCGACATTTTAAATTTCAGTGATCAATCAAAGATATGAGCCTAAATTCAGTAACTATTGGAACAATTAATTCGAGATTGATAGTACTAAATACAAGCAGAAATTATCGCAAATTCAAGACTATCCATAGATTAATTGTGTACACCTCTCCTTAATCCACCTAAGACACTTTTTAATAGATCTTGTTATGCCTCTTGGCTTCAGCTCCAGATCATCATTAACATGGTAGCCAACTTAAGTCCATAGGGCTCATTCTGTCAACTTCCACTAACCAAGGAGACACCTCGTCCTGCACAAAGCTCCGCGAGACACCTATGGCCAAAGTCCTTTCGAAGCTTTGGGGCGAAGCATCACATCCATCATCCTTGAAGTGACTCAGGATTTCCTCTAAACAAATTTTAATGATTGATTGAGTTGACGAAAATCAAGTTAACAGCCCACATTTCAGAGCATTAAATGCTCTTTAGTCTATGATTAATGGAATGACACTTAAGAGAAGGCATATTCCATTCTTACCTTTAGATGAGGTCATGTGTATTCTCATCCCACGGCCATTACTCCTCCTCCACCCCTATATAAACCCACTTACATAGACATTTAAAGGGTAATGTAACTTATACACAAAACATACATCTATACTATTAACATATTGTTCTTAGTATCACCGATGACTGACTAGATCGTCGAATTGCTTGTAGTCGACTCCCCACCACGAGAGAAGGTCACAAGTGACTAAAGATTTGTTATAAAAGCACCATTTACGTGGAGCTATTATATGTTGGCCACGATATCCCAACAAAAAACGAGGTCAACAGATCCCTTCACTTTCCCTTCAACAGTAAACATCTTTTAGGCAGCCACCCTTTTCCTCCTCTGCAACTCCAGGTCACTAGAACTCCACTTCTTTGAAACCTACCCTTTTTCAACTTCCCTTTCTTGAACTCCCATTGATCTTTAGCAACAAAATTATTATTCATTCGGGGCTTTGTTTGGATCAGACGGTGATGATGCATATCAGCATATGAAGCAATCTGTAGCACCTGAAATCTTGGATGTGTGAGTTGGGTTTGTGACTCTTCATTTGCATTCATCAACCATTGCATGATTTTGATCTGGCATGTTCCTTTTTTTCTTCTTGGGAATTTAGTTCGAGACTTTCTTTGTTATGAGCACATGGTTTGGTCTATATTTTCATCTTTGCTCATGCAAGATAGTTAGATCAATCTTGAAATTCGCCGAATGTTATTTTTTTTTTTAATAGAATCAAATTGTTCATTAAAATTTAATGATCACGTTAAGTCTTGAAGTTTCTATCTTAAAAGATCAAAACTGTCAAGATAATTAATTCAAACGCTTAATCTAAACTTTTATCTTTAATTGATGTGTGATTTATCCTTTAACATCGTGATGGTGGGAGACGGTGCTTCCCATGAATATTGTAGCAATATTATTCATAAATTGCACTTGTTGGGAGCATAAGTGGTATCGGAGCTTTTGCGCCCAACACTAAAGTCCACCTAGTTTGTTCTCGTATATTTCGGTCACTATAACTTCTTTCTTAGCAAATTAAATCCCTAATTCTTGAATTGCTTTTCAGTCCTAATCTTCTATATATAGATTTTTCGACACTTAATTTCGGTCCCTATCCTCAAACCCTCGTAACCCCTAACAATCCTCTCTCTAAAACTTAGCCTACACCATCACCAGCCATCGGGAGGTCTCTTTCTACCAGCCGCACTTCTCTTCTATAACGACGAACAAATTTGGTGGGAGGTTTGTTTCTTGGTTACTGTTTGTTTCTTGGTTACTGTCTTTAGAAATTTACTTTTTTTTTATGTGTAGTTCTTGACTCTTAAGTAAGAAATGAAATATATATCTTCATGAAAATTTAATCCAGATATTTAGGATTCAGTTGTTTATTTTTCTATTATGTTTTCCGTTTGAATTAGTAATTTGCACAATGTATAATGGATTAAACAGATGGTGAATTTTTTGAGCGGCGGTTTTACTTTAGAATACTGTCTTAAATAATTGATTTGTTGTTTTTAATGTAATGTTTGTTGACAAAATTGGTCCAAATTGACCCCTCAGAATCCATTATGTTGAGAATAATACAATTAAACAGTAACAGGGCCATCTTAGGAAATTCTCTAAAATTATTTTTGACAACTCTGTTTGCTTCCTATGAAAATTGAGGAATGAACCAATAAAAGAATGTACTTTCCGTACATCAAATTTTTTTAATTTTCTTGAATATGGTTGAGCCATTTATGATATTTGTATTCTAACAGATTTTCTGGCAATTTCGGTTAGTTTGATTCTGCAGCATGCTTTTATCTGATACAGATTTTCTGGCCAGTTCTGTTCCTTTGATTCTGCTGCATGCTTTTATCTGAAATGGTTTTATATCTATCTATTCCCTTCGTATGACAAAAGAAATTACATTCTCCAAATTGAATTTGTTGATAATGATCTTTTCTGCTTATTTGCTTTTTTTTTTCGTTCAATCACATATGCAGTTTGACATGAATATTGCGTCCTGTTACAAATTCCAGACAGACCTCTGGAGAATTAATTAAAGTTGAGGAACTGTGGAATATATTGTGCTTTACTTGGATGACTAGCATAAAAGTGTTGAGCACTGCTTAAATACTTACTGGAAGATTTGTTCTGGAAGATCTGTTCTAATACTTACTGCTTAAATACTTCTTGAACAAAGTGATCAGTTAGCCGAATACGTTATATATGCTGTTCTAAGTTGTTTTTCAACTGAGGGGATATAGATGGATTACAAAGCTATTCTCCATAAACCAATGATTGAGGTTCCTAATTTGCACGGCTCGAACTCGATTTCCTACCAAACAGATCGTGGTTCTGGCACTAATTATTCTACGAAATCTCATCTAAATTGGGTGGGAGCTTATGGTTCAGGAGCAGGTGCTTCTTCGTTAAGGTGTAGAGGGCAGCAAACAGGGGTTTGTCTTGATAGAATCAGCGTGAGTAATCAAAATGAGTGGGAATTGGATGGAAGCAGGATGAATGTCGAGAAGAAATTCAATGGACAAATGCAAATCAATTTGAGCAGATTCACTAATTCTTCAAGATTGTCTACAGATGGACCATTTGTTGAAAATGATGAGAAAACTAATAATGAAATCCTTCAAACTTTTTGCATTCGCGGGAAGTTACTAGATGCAGCAAAGTTAGTAGATTTGATGACTCGTAGAAACCAAATTCCAGATTTTTCTTGCTGCATAAAGTTGATCAGGGGCCTTGTCAATATTGAGCGGACCAGAAAAGCTGTTAATGTCCTCCAACTCATGGTTTTGTCTGGTGGGATTCCAGATATTATCACATATAACATGTTAATTAGTGGCCTATGTCGGAAGAAGTATCTTAATTCGGCTACTGATGTCTTGGAGAACATGAGTTTGAGTGGTTGCCCTCCAGATGTTATTACTTACAACACAATACTACGAGCTTTGTTTGATAATGGTAGGTTTGATCAGGCTATTCAGTTTTGGAAGGATCAACTAAGAAAGGGATGTCCTCCTTATGTAATCACCTACACGGTTCTCATTGAGTTAGTCTGCAAACATATTGGAATTGTACGAGCATTAGAAATCATGGAAGATCTGGCGGTGGAGGGATGTTATCCTGACCTTGTGACCTACAATTCAATGATCAATATTTCTTCTAAACAGGGAAACTATGATGACACAATGCTGGTTATTTGTAATCTTCTGTCTCGTGGAATGGAGCCAAATACTATTACATACAACACTCTTCTCCATTCTCTTTGTACCTATGGGCGTTGGGATGAAGTGGATGAGATCCTTTTTTTCATGAATGAAACATCACACCCTCCTACTCGCGTAACTTATAATATTTTGATTAATGGTTTATGTAAACATGGTCATCTGGATCGTGCAATTGACTTCTTTAATCAGATGATTTCCCACAATTGCTCTCCTGATATAATTACTTATAACACCCTCCTACGTGCTCTTTGTAAGGAAGCAATGCTAGACGAGGCTGTCCAAGTTCTTCACTGCTTATGTGATACAAACTGCTCTCCTAGTTTAATCACTTACAATATTGTCATTGACGGATTGTCAAAGGAGGGTTTTATGGAGAAAGCAATGGAAGTGTACAATAACATGGTAGAGCACGGGATTTGTCCTGATGAGGTTACCTATCGATGTTTGATTTGGGGTTTCTGCCGAGCCGATCTAGTTGAAGAGGCTGTAGAATTATTAAAGGTGATCGGTATTAACAAAAACAGGATAAGAGATAATTGTTATAGATTCATTATTAAGAGATTGTGCCAGAATAAAAAAATGGATTCCGCAATTCGAGTCCTAGAAATTTTGATAGCAAGTAGACACAAGTCTTGTGTCACAGTTTATTCAGAAATAATTCATGAGATTGACAATGCTGGTATGCCTGAAGAAGCTGCAGAATTACGACAGAAATTGGTGGAACTTCGGATTTTCAGAGAGTAGCCCTGTTGGATCACATGTACTTGGCTCTGAATCTTCTGCGCTTTACATCTTCAGTCAGTTCACATCAGTGTGGGCAGAAATTATTTTCTTTGAAAGAAAGGTTTTCTCTTGTTCTTTTTTATCCATGCTCTCTCGTGAAATATTTGGTGTTTGGATAGCATGCTGGCCTATGCCCAATTGCCCATGATCCAATTCTTCTGACACCTTAGAATATTACTGTTTTGGTACATAACCGTGGACATTATGATGTGAATGCTTGGATAATAAATTACCTTGGTTTTACTTTGGATAGATGGAAAGCGATGTGGTTTTAATACTTAATATGAACATATCAATTCAGACTAATGTTTCTAGCATAATTGTTGTATTGTCTATTTTATTCATTCAAAGTAATGATTTCTACGCACTGATTTGCATTAATCTTTGTGCAAACAAATGCTAAAAGGTGTGTGTTCTGTGAATGGAGTTTGTGTAAAAATTTGTCCTGTTTTATGAGAGGAACTGTCTATGCTGGATGGAGTCGTCGATGTAATATTTTGTGCTTCTTTCTTTCTTTTGTTTTGTTAACGTCCTAGAAGAAGATCATGCTCTCCACATTTACATCTCATTTTTTTTCCCAGCAAATATATTTCTTTCATCGTAACAATTAATTGTGTATGAAAGTTTAAATGAAATGGGGTAAAACAGAAGTGAGTCTTTATACGCTAGTCGAGGAGCTTATTAAACTTGACTAAAATGACTCAGAATGTTCTAATATTTTTCTTACTGATTTTTATTTTTGGTTTCCTGATGGGGGCAGAACTGTAATACGTGGTAGTGAACTATGCTGTAAAAAATGAATGAAATATGCAGCCAAAGCTAGACTCAAGAGGCAATGGGACAAGCACCAACAAATAGTTTGGGATGTTTATGGATTTCCAAGCAGCATGCTACGAGAGATCGACCTGGTTTTTTCTTCATACATAGGCTGTTATTTTGCAGAAATATAGGCTGCTATTAAAATATCAACCAATCTTTGGAGGCATCACTTGGCAATTGTTAAGGAAGTTTGGATCGGCTATTCCACAAATTGTTTCTTTTTCTCTGTTATTTTAGGCGTTCATGAACTTGTGCTTAAATCCATGTACGAGAGTAGATACAATGTTGCTTTATATATTGCTTAGAATGTAAAGTGAGCTTAAACATTGTTGGCCATGATTAGTATTAAATAATATTAATTTAAAATTTGGATATGTCTTGGTGTGTATAAAATATGTACATAGGGATGTCCACGCACTCCACATAGGGTGGGGCCCAAGCACAACCCTTAAAATTGTGTTAATTCTACCGATCAGTTCTGTCCAATTGCGTAAATAGATTGCCATTAATATATTTAGAGAGAGAGGAGTCAATAGAGAGATACAGATGGATTGGATTGGACCAATTGGAATCGGATCACATATCAATTGGCTAGGAAGATTTAGAGAAGATTAATGTTATTCAGCATTGCTAAGCACTAGCCTGGATGCAATTGTATGAATTTAAATTATAAATTCATTTAAATGTAATATCACACGATTCATTTAGTATCTGTTTGGTAAGGATTAAAATCAATACTTCAATGAATTTTGTTAAAAGTTGATGAAATATGTAATTAAAAATTGTAAGTTCTATAAAACACGTGGTTAAAATTAATCATTGATCTTTACTTTTGATTTTAATTTATAACAAATAGAAGCTTAGTTGAACATATCAAGTGTGCACACGTACATGGATGCTATATAACACATTATTCTTCGAGAATGAGAAGTAAAGGAATCATCAAGCTCTGGTAATTGCTACACACCCCTTTCATTGTTCTGATTTATCTCTTGACCATCTCTGGTGGTGTTTCCGTCTTGCAGTAGTGGACATGGACAAGTTCGGTTCAATTCAGTTCTTTTTTCTATCGGGATTTTATAAATTAAAAAACAGGTTAGTTTTGACTTTCTTAAGTGCAGCACGACCAGTATGACATAAATCATTAGCTTGCATAGAAGCAAAGAATGACAGAAAGCAGGGTAAATAATAAATACCACAAGAAAGTATCATGGATGATGAATGAAAAAAAAAAAAAGACAAATCGATGTACAAGCAGTAAAGGTACTGCTGTATAAATTATGGTAAGAGTCGAGCCGAAATTACTTGCAAAGAAAAACTACTCAGCAGCTAAGGAAACGTAATTAACTGCAAAACTGTCTTAGAGCTATGTAAAAAGCTCCTCGCAGAAAGGTGCCTCCAACTATCGGAAGATCAGAAGCTATAAATCTATTTCTTCCGATAACCACAAGCAGATCAAGTTGGTAAAGGAAAAATGAAAATAGCCATCGTGGAAAGCTAAACTTTGGCCATGCAACATTGACTTCAGACATCCCTGTTTCTGCTTGTCCCCCTTAGCCTTGTAGGAGTAATGCAGCGGGATCAAGTTCAAAAGACCCTTCTGGGACTCCTTTTCTTTCGCTGCCAGTCATTTTGAAAAAGGGAATTTGGTGGGAGAACCTAAGCAGTTCACTGGGTCGTATTAAAAATGAATCAATCTCACTCTGGCTTGTTCGCTGAAATAGGCTCAGAAATCCTTCAACTTTATCTAAGCAAGCAACTTTTATTCCGGCACCAAAAACAAAATCTGACATAACCTCCACAATTTCATAGTTGAAATGCTTATGATTCTCAGGGTTTGAACTCCATTTTATATCCCAGTCCTTGAAAAGAGCCCAGATGTCTCCTTTTCTAGGATATATGACAATAGAACCTCTGCTCCTACCCTTTTCAAAATGCACTTTATGAGAGAACGTACAAAGTTCTGAAGCTTCTTCAGTCTTCCCACGCTTAAATTTGCCACAGCCAACAGGCAACTCCACATTTGCCCAAGTAATTGCTTCTTTACCCTCAGAATTAGCTTCTAACCAGTGGATGCTCAATTTGAATCCAGGAGTAATTATCTTTTTTATCTGAGCATAGTATCTAGGCATACAATCTAATGTATCGTAACAAGCCCAGATTTGACCAGCAGAAAAACATTTTTCTTCTCTAATCTTATCAAAATCATGGAATTCTGGATCAGGACACTCGTAAACTTTCTTATCTTCAATACTAGAATCTGAATCTGATTCAGAATCAGAATCATCTAAGACATGAATAGGTTCAACACCTGTGCCCTGCATACCAGCTGGTTGTCCTTTAACCTTAACTTCTTCACTCTCCGCATTCTTGTCCGAGAAGCTTCCTTCAGGAGGAATAGTTCCCATTTTTTTTACTTTTGTCTGGACATTATCTTCATCAGTAGTAAAACTAGCTGGATTTCCATGTTTTGAAACTTCACCATCCACAGTATTTTCCTCCTTTTTACCATCACCTGATAATATGTCCCCACGCCATCTCTTGGGAGGGCTAGCAAAGTCATCATCGCCACTTATACTGCACAAGACATTCTGCCTAGGCTGACCCACTCTCCTTAGACGACGGAAGCCATTAAGACCAGGATCTATCCTGGTCCCCTGGGTGTCAAAATTTTCCTCAATAACCACATCTTCCGAGTCAGAGTTACTTGTGTCAGAACTCTCACTAGATTCCATTACCACCTTCCTGCCTCTCTTCCTGTTTTTGTTTTTCAAATTTTTTGATTTTCTAGGCATTGAATCTCCATTGGGCATCGCACCCCCTGGCTTTCCAACATTCAAAGATTGGGCAGTTCTGCTATCTTTTTCTTTTGCCTTCAAATCCTCACCAATCTCAGCTGCAATTTCTGCCCGAGGACCTGATTCTGACCCAATTTTTCTACTGGTGGCACCTCCAAGAGATCCTGCATGAGAATCTGAGGATCCAGTGGTATTTTCTGCACCCATTTTGAAGGCACGCAAATCTGGGACCTCTTTTCGTTCAGAAAGAGAAGGTTGACTCTGGCTGGATTTTGACGACGCATTTTGAACACCTGGTTGAGCCCATTTGGATCCCAAGTGAATTCCTTGAGCACCTATGTCATAAGCAATGAAGGCTTTTGAGCAGCTATTATTGTGACATCGTAAAGCTTTGTTCACATATTCTCTCGGATACTGAAATCTTCCACTACAAAATGGGCAACAAGTCCAGAAAACTGCCTGTCTAGCTACTGAATTTGGCGGCTTCATCTGATATTTATTCTGACCACGAGCAGCAAAACCATTTGAATTATTGTTTTGACAATGCGATGTATTTGCTGGAGCTGTTCTAACTGAAACTCTAACCTTACTGTCATATGCAGACTTCTTTGCAGAGTCGGACAGTACCATATTTGCTTCCCCAATCAGCTTAAAAGCAGCTTCTGCACCATGAAATTTGTTCTTATCGGGATGGAGAAGAAGTGCAAGTCTTCTGTACTGTTTCTTGATGGTGGCATCATCAGCTAACCTTTCAACTTGAAGGATTCCATACCAGTCCTTTTCAGATCCCAATATCCTGTTTTGTGCAGAACAGTGAACATTACAGACAGTCAGTAGCTGAGCTATATTCTCAAGTTCAGGGAAAAGATTTTGAGCTTTCAGAGCAATCTTTCGAGCCCCTTCAAAGTCATTATTTTCCATCTTCTTCTCAGCAATTTGCTTTGCTCGGAAAGCTTCATCCTTGTTGCACTCCATTGCCAATATAGCCAACTGCTCAAAGTCCTGAAGCTCAAGAATTGAATAAACAAAAGTGAAATTTTTCCTGGTACTCAAACCAAATAACTCTGTTCTTTCCTCCAGAGCCCACCAAGTATCCAAATAATTAGAATCTGCAACCACATTAAAACATATTTTCTATAGGAGTTACTTTCGAGTTTAAACGGTCACAATTTCTCATTTTTCAAAAAGAAAAGTCAGCATGAAACGGTATTTTAGCAATAAAGAGAAGGCAAGAGCAAAACTCTTTGGGCAAAATTATTAGCAAAAGAAATTCCTGTGGAATAAATTAGTTGTTACCACATTGAAGCCTCTAAAGATGTTGTATCGACATCTTACGCCAAAAGGCATACTGCACTTGGGTTTCAAAATGGAGGCTTCAGGGCTGTCTGAATAAATGATATGATCCAGGACCTAACATCTGAATCTTAAAACAACAGGCCCGCAATATAGAACAAAAAAGGCCATCAACATAAAACAGTCCATATGACACCAGAAAGCCAAGCAATTCACTCATTCTGTATCAGAGTCTCGAACTTCTACAAATCCAGGTTCATACTCATGAGATGTATAATTTAAAAATCATTTCTCACCAACAGGCTTCAACAAAAGTTTTACCTGAACTTCTCGCTTGCAATTTAAAACTACTTCATTAATGCATTAAGGGTGAATTTGAAGGAAGCATGTCTCGAGCTGTTGGAAAATGTCATATAAAAACGCGAATCGTCACTTCGTATTCATGCCCATCTTCAAAACATATCTCAATTTGGAATAAATCATTGTTGCAATTCTTTCAGATGATTTCATTTCTTCAAAATGCATTGCATTAATTTCATCATAGACTGTTGGAAAAGTAGTAATACATTGAACTTTTAACTGGCATGTGCAGTTAAACAGTAACCAAAAGAAAACTAGGAAGAGAGAGATCGTAGAAGGAGCCAGAACAAAGCCTCAGCTTCCAAATTGAGATCATTTCCCCTATGTGATGTCGAGTGTGTGTCCAAGAAAAAGAGAAATCAGATCCCTAAATGGGTGGGTTTTCACAACATCTGCTACATGCTGGCTTACCTTCATTACACCAAATTTTGTTTTCTGCCCTGACTTCATTACGCTCTTCATTAATACACAACTCTATATCCTATGATTACGATGCAGAACAATGGGATGTGCATATACAAATCTTTTAAACCTGCACTCAAGTTTTTTACAAGTCAACTATATCATTTTAATTTGTTTGGCCATGTAATTTGCAGTCCAAAAGATAGAATCAATGGGACTATTCAATTCGCTAAAAATAAGAACATGGCCTCATTGTCGATTCTTTTTCAATTACTTCATTCATAAAGCACATAATCTCATCATCAATTTTTAGAGTAAATTATCATCAATCCACTTTTTCTCCAAATAGTCTAGGTAAATAACAGCTGCATTTTATCACATGTACACACCAAAACTTATTAAGAATCACATAGATTATTCCATTTTCGCAGAAGTACTAATCAAAATTTATTAAGATTTACAGAGTCAAACATGGATGTATGCTTTCCGGACACCCTCATTTCTAAATATAAAGTATGTGCGTAAAGTTATATTTCAGTCTCAAAGTAAAAGGGTGAAGGAAAAATGTATAACTATGTCGACATGCGGCATAAATGAATCCAAAAAAAGAAAGCAACCACATTTAGACTCCATCAAATTACTAAACCGTACATTAAACAACAACTTTTTCTTGCAGCTTGCCGTGAATTTTTATTTTTTTTTATATTTTTATTTTTTTTTAATTTTTATTTACGACCATGGGTGTCTGGGTCAGCTTACGCGCACCTCAACTAATTCCACGGGACCCTGAAGTTTACAATCGGGTATTCACCTCAATATCTCTGACAGGACTCGAACTGATGATCGTTGGGGAGTAAACCTAAAACCTGACCACTAAGCTACCCCTCAGGGTTACAACTTATCGTGAATATAAAAAATACATCTCCAAACTTATCATGTTAAAGCACATTACAGCACTAACCTACCACTCAATTCTTTATGTTCCTTCACCTATAACAACTTTGAATCATGAAAATTTCGAGCTTCTGCTTTCCCCCACACAAATCCTGAAAGAGGACAAAAATGTAAAAGACAGTGAAAATAATTTTCAAAACATGAAAAGCAAACGCGAATAGATACCTTCAAAATCCAAGAATCCTAAAATGTATGGAAAATAGTACATTTACCAAATCGAAGTGATATATCATCAAATATTTACATTAAAAACGACAAACGTATAAAAACCTAAAAATGAACAAACGAAGCAGTCAATACCTTCAAAACCCTATAATTATACATGCTCAGCAAATAGCACAAATACCAAATTAGAGTGATATATCAACAAATACAAACAGTAAAAACCTCAAGCACACAAAACCCTAAAATGAAACGAACCCACCGACCCATAATTCAATTTCCAAAAACTAATGTGACGAATCAAATAATTAGAAACAAAAAATTGGAAGTGTACGAACCAAACATGTAGGCAGAATAGCCAAACAGTGTACACAAATTACTTACCTTGTGGCGCTTACGCAGGGAGAGAGAGTGGGTGACTAGTTACAGAAGGTGTTTGGGACAAATTTTTTGAGGCAGGGAGAGGGAAGAATGGGGCGGGAGAGGAGAAATGGAATGAATTTTGCGGAGGAAGAACCCCAAATTCCTTCAATTTCCCACAAAACTATCTCGAAATTTTCCCTCGCGGGCAGAGGGGATGTGGGGGTAGTTGGGGGCTGAAGCAACCTGGGTATTTTAAGAATCTAGAGTTTGTGCAGCACATACATGATTTCAATAATAAATACATAAATACTATTAGAGGAAATAAGTGAAAATGATCATTTGAGTCATCCTTATTTTTACTTTGACTTTTGACTGATTTAAGAAAAAAAATCAAAACACAATTTAAAGACATTTTTCCAAAATTACCCCTCTATCTTCATCTCTCCCTCTCTCTCAACGGTTTGGAAGGAAAAGTCAGATTCACTGACAGTCGACCATCCAGACATCTCCCTCACCAAAGAACTTTCGGTTGCCGACTATTAAGAGTTGTAAAGGTTAGTTTTTTTGTGAAATTATAATTAGATTATTGGATTTTGATAAGTTTTAGTTAAATTATTGGTTGGAATATGATTTTTGTGGTATGAAATGTATGATTTAGGCTAAATTTGCGTATAGATAAAGTGTAGTGGCCAATTTTTGTGGTTTGGGATGCTCCAACTCGTTGGAAATGGTGGAATCCGACGAGTGGAGTTGGTTTCGATTGCAGTTAGTAGGCCGACTATCAACCGTCGACTGTTAACAGACGGTCACAGTCGGTTTATTTTTTATTTTTGTAATATTAAATTCTCTAAATTAATTTAAATCATTAAATATTTTGAATTGTTAATCACATATTTTTTTTCTTTATTAAATTTAAAGGAATTTGTTATTATTCTAAAAATATTTTTTTAATTGTAATTTTAACTCTTTATTTGAAATTAAATTTTAATTTTTCATTTTAATTTTAATTTAAATTTAAAGAAATTTGTCAATTTAGAATTTATTTTCAAATTAATTATTTAAACCGAATTTTGACTTCTTAATTTTAATTAAATTTTAAATTTTTATTTTATTTTAAATTTAAATTTTCATTTTAGTTATAATTATAATTTAAAGAAATTTGTTATTTTAAAATTAAATTTCAAATTACTTTTTTAATTCTAATTTCAAATTTTTATGTTAAATTTAATTGTAATTGTAATTTTATTTTAAATTTACAGTCTTTTAATTATAATTTTAATGTAAAGAAATTTGATATTTTAAAATTAATTTCAAAATTAATTTTTAATTCTAATTTTAAATTTTTATTTTTAATTTAATTTTAGATTTTTATTTAATTTTAAATTTAAATTTTCATTTTAGTTATAAATTTAATTGTAATGGTAATTTTATTTTAAATTTAAATTTTCATTTTATATAATTTTAATTTGAAGAAATTTGTTATTTTAAAATCAACTTTCAAATTACTTTTTTAATTCTATTTTTTAATTCTAATTTTAACTTTTTATTTTAAATTTAATTGTAATTGTAATTTTAATTTCCATTTTATTTTGTTATTTTGTTATTTTAATTTTAATTTTTGTGGTAATTATTAATTTCGATAATACGATTAAAAATTTGGTTCACTTAATTTTGGATTATTATGCTTCATTCCATTATTTCATGTACAATGTTTTAATATTCTGTTTTAATTTTTGTAGAATGGATTATGATCTGGATGCAGAGTTGAGACAGATGTCAGGCAAAGTTACTGGAACAGTAACTTTGACAGCTTTACCTAGGTCCTAGAGCTGCTGGATGACCAGCATGCAGATATGCTGCGTCAGTCCTTTCTGTGGCCTCTATACCCTATGAGAGAGTTGCAGTATTAGATGATCGATGCTCTTTTATGTCGGTTGCTGAGTCCAGTTGACGACGATGCCCTCCACTACGACCTCGAGGGCAGAGTCGCTAGCTTTTCCATGTTCGAGTTTGCCCTGCTGACTGGAATGAAGATTACAGGTGATGAGGCAGCTAGCGACGGGACTCGGAGAATAAATAAGTTGCAGGACACTTACTTCCAAGGACAGGGGGTGGTGGTTTTGCTTCAGCTGATGGACGCGATCAGGAGGTGTGGCGAGATATTGGACAGATTGAAGTTAGGTCTGGTCTACATCATTGAGAGCATGATGCAGTGTCACCGTAAGAAGACTGCGATCGACCTCTTCCACTTCGAGATCGTCGACGACATAGATCGCTTCAACAGCTATCCGTGGGGCCGCCGATGTTTCGAGAACACCGTCCACGACTGAAGTACGGATGTTTCGATGTTTCGAGAACACCGTCCAAGGGGCTCATGTATAAGTACAACGCGTACGGATTCCCCTTGGCGCTGTAGGTAAATAATTAACGCAATCAATGTGAAAATATTTTTTCTATTGAATTTGTATGTACTAATTTATGTGTTGCAGGTTTGGGCGTATGAAATCATCCCCATATTTGGTACCCGCTTTGCGTAGTGAGAGGAGACACGCTGCCCTCGGATGCACCATTGGCGAGCATCTCGAGCAAAGCGATGTCCCACAGGTAAACAATTATCGGCTCTCCTTGATGAACCTCATGTGAGTATTATAAATTTATGATTTATATTGTATATAGTTTGACATTACATGATTTTTATCTTTTTAAAATGTCAATATGTCATGCGTGAAGTAGCGGTTCCGTACGCTCAAGACAACTAGATGTCTGATTCGATCCCCGATCGAGGCTGGATAAGTGAATTATTGATTAATATTTTGTATGAGTTAGCAATTATTGAATAAGTTAATAATTTGCAAGTTTGTGCAGAATCGTGAGCCAGTTGATGGGGTATCACCTCCACCGACGACATCACCTTCGCTCAGGGCATCAACTCCGCCATCGGCATCACTTCCTCTCCCTCGGGGTGATTATTCTGATGATCTGTACCATCGCCTGACTGGATTTATGGTGCACGAGGTCGACGCGCTGCATTGAGAGCTGACAGGAGTTATATCAGGGAGTTTGGTGCGCTACGTCGAGAGCTGGGAGGAGTTATATCAGGGGAGGTTGGCGCGCTACGTCGAGAGCTAATAGGAGTTATATCATAGGAAGTTGGTGCGCTGTGTCGAGATATGGTGGAACGGGTCGACAATCTGGGACGTCAGTTGCTAAGGAGGGTCGAGGATATAGCTGATGATGTTAGAGTGTTGCGTAAGCATTTAGGGGACCTTCATGATGAGGTGACAACACTTCGAGGTGATATGGCAGGCAGACGATGGGTTGATGGAGGTGAAGACGGGGGTGATCGATAGGATAGATGTTTTTGTGTTCGCTAAGTTTATTATATACGTGTACAACCCTGATCATTCATGTCTGACACGGGGTTAGCCCGAACAAAATCTGGAGTCCATTGCTATTTTGTCCCTATGATGGCTAGACAGGCGGAATTGACTGTAAAAGACAGATTAGTCATCGTGCGGGATACGACCACAGCAAGGCAGACAATATCGTAAGTGATTCTAAATTTTCTTAAATTTAATACTTAATTTTTTTTACTGCACGGTACTGATCGAGCTCATTTTTGTTCATTTGCAGGGGCAATTGTGCCATTTTTGCAATAAAGTACAATGAATTTCTGAGTATAGCACATAAAGTTGATGGAATCAACCAATCCTGGATACAGAGTTGGCAGAATAAGTTGGTTTATTCTATTTTAATGGTGATCCATAGATTTATTGTAATTATTAGTTGTAATTTTTTGTAATTACGAAATAATTGTAAACACTGTAAATATTGATTTGTTGTATTTATGAAATGATTATTAACTAGGACGACAATTAATTTGTTAATTCAAATGGACAACATTACCTACGCGATCGAAAGAATTCTCTGGTAGATGATATTCTAGACGTACTTGAACGTCCAGGACCACGCAGTTCGATGAGAGGTGGCAACAATATATTGAGTGGGCGAATATGGTTGGGGACTTCCCACTTAGCTTCATTAGGCAGAGGAAATATTGTCTCGACTTACGCAGTTCTCTAATAATCAGTCGTGTAATAATGAGAGGACAATGTTCTAGCTGCAAATCCTCGATACATAGCAACCGCGACTGTATGCTCACACAAAAAAGTTTCCAACTGAATTTTTTTACAACTGCATGTGTTATCAGTCAAATACACTATGTATGCCGTATTACGTGCACATTCCACTGAGAAGCGTGACTCGTCTAGTGGTTCGACATTCAACTGTCTCGCAAGTTCTGCAGTTTTGAATAGTCTTTCCTCTTACGCCCGGGCTAGCACGTTTGTGCAATTCTGTGATTCAGCACGTTGATCGTGAAACCACTGCTATAGCTTGGTACGGATATTCTCAATCAGTGCAAGAATGGGTAACTCTCGATTCTTCTTGAATAATGTATTGAAAGACTCCGCGTTGTTTGACATAATCATGTTGTATCGACGTCCTGGAAAAAATGAGTGCGCCCAAGGTTCAATCCTCATTTTCGTTAGATAATCTCATACATCGAATGATTTACTTCATATTTCAACCATGAATTTATTACACTCTTCAACACTATAGGCTTCAGCCGCTCTTCTGAACAATGAAACGATATCTTTGTCTCAATACCTAGTCTTCAAATTGTCTTAAATATGGTACATGCAATACCCATGATGTGCATCTGGAAAAATTTCAGCGATACCATTTATTAAAGGTTGTCCCCGATCTGTTACAAATGCAAGGTTCTCGACTTCTCCGATTGCTTCCCTTAACTTTGTGAAGAATCATCGCATCTACAGGTCATTCTCACTATCGACTATGCCAAACGCAAGAGGGTAAATTTGGATGTTGGCATCTTGACGTGTAACAATAATCAACTTACCTTGATATTTAGATTTCAGTGTTGTACCATCAACTAGAATTAGGGGTCACATTGCATTTCGAAATCCCCGAATGTATTGTCAAAGAGCCATGAAGAAGAATTTGAAATAATTCTCACCCTCCGTCTCTATAACAAATTCCGAGTCAGGATTAGTTTTCTCCATGTTATGGCAATACCTGGCCAATTTAGTATAGCTTTCCTCTGCAGAGCCCATTAAATCCTCAAACGCACATTCCTTGGCCTTCCAGACCTTCTGGTAGCTCAAGACTACTCCGTACTCTTGACAGACGTCGTTAATGATGTCCGATAATCTGTAGATCGTATGAGGATCCTGATACTTGTGCATTATCTGTTGACTAATAAATCAAGCTCAGGCTTACCTATGATCATTTTGACGTAATCCCACTTCACAAGTATGTTCCCGTATGTACTTGCGAATTACAAAGCACTCATTCGTGTTCATCTTCGTCCCTCGCAAACGCTAACAGCAATTGTCGTCTGCACGGACAATTGTCAACAACAACTTGTTCGATTTTTTCACTTTGAACTCAAAGTTGAATTTCAGTGCAATTAGATGCACAGCTTTCTACAAATCTTTTTTCGTTTCAAACAGTTGCTCGACATACAAATCCTCACTATCGGGAACCACATGGGAGGAGTTAGAGGACGGTGCACTCGATTTAGCCCCTAAGGTCCCACCCCGCTCATGTCTCTGTCAGGATAAAGCGATCAAATCCTTGTCTGTAAAAGTATTTGCATTTTCACACTCATTGTCATAAACCACGGACGAAAATCTGTGAGTAACTGTCTATGGAATAACCGTATCATCTTCACGAGCTATCTGAATCGTATCCCAAAAATCATTAGCATTGTTATCCCCTCCATCTGAGTCTACTTGTTCACCTTCGACGACAACCTTCCTCACTAAAGTCACGCAAACAAGAGTCGAGTGTCTATTGTTCATTTCAAACAAATAATCCACTTCAACATCAGAAGAGATCGCCATAGGTGGACTCGAAACTTCCTTATCGCTGAATTTAAATTTCAATTCCATGTCATACTGAGAGAGATCGACATTTAGCTTATTCTGTAAAAGATTATAGAGTTCTACATATGTTGTTGTTTCTGTTATGGAAATTGGAATACCACCACGTTTATCGCTCGTCCATTTTCATACCTATCAATCTCTTTCGTCCAATTCAAAATCGCCAAAGTAACAAATTGAGACTATAACCATATCTGTACGACAAAAAGAATTTTAAATTGCAAGAAAATATCGAACGAAATAGAAAAAAATATTCAAGCCGGCTGTTTCGTAAAATAGTCGGTTGTTCCAGCCGGTTGTTCAAGTCGACTGGACAGTCGGCTCGGCTCTTCCTGCTGACCGTCCATCCGACTGTCCAGTTGGCTGTTAAATATTCCGGCTGTCCAGTCGGGTTTTTTCAACTGTTAATTGGACAGTCGACAGTTCAAATTCGCTATCCGGCAGAATATACACATCAAACTTTTGCAGATTAATTTTTCTGTATTAATACGGATGAATTTTTCTGGTCAAAGGCTTAAAATTTTTTAGAGATCTATTAATAAAACTATCTAAATTAACATTATATGTCGAAATAAATTTTATCTATGCAAACGTAAAATAATTTAACGAAAACAAAATTAAATGTACTTATTATAAACTTACTGATTTGATGAGATTGATATAAAAAAAATTCCAGCTACCACGTTCGATGAATTTTTCAAATCTTGAGGTTGAAGCAGATGAAAGATAAAATCGTTTTTATCTGTGTTGGAGTGAACAGGTATGAGAAGTTTGCTGATTTTGATATTTTAAGTGGGAAGTGTTTGGCTTTTATTTGTTAACAAAAGGGTAATAATATCTTTTAAACAAAATCTTCTTTTATAATTGCATAATACACTTAAGGATATCTTTGTCTTTTAACATTCAATAGGTCATTGTCATAATTTTAAGAATTGAACGAGTCAAAGTGAAATTTTCCTTCTTTGACAATACTATTTTTAAAATTACCGCATACTATTCCCATATTTATACAGTTTATTTTCTTTATTTACAAATCAAAATATTTATATTTCTTCCCGAAAGTGGCTGTTTGACTATTGTTTATAACTCGTCAAATTCCTTTAACTCCACTCACTTATTCATCACTTGTTTTTATTTTTATTTTTTTTATAATTTAAATTGTTTACAAAAAGCACACAAACATTGAGTGAATTATCCAAATGGTCATTGAACTTTGTAAAAAAATTTCACGGGATCACTAGGAAATCTTTTTGCAAAGTTCAGTGATAATTTAGGTGATTTTTAAAGTTCAATAATCTCGTGAAAATCTTTTGCAAAGTTCAGTAATAAATTAGATGATTTTTAAAGTTCAATAACCCTGTAAAAATCTTTTACAAAATTCATTGATCATTTGGATAATTAACTCCACAAAGGATAATTAGTACAAAACGTCCCTATCTTTTGATATTTTTGTAGAAAATCTCCCTATCTTTCATTTTTTGTCATATTACACCCTCACCTTCACCTTTTTTTTCGCAAAACGTCCTTCTATCAACTCTCCGTTAAAATGTTCCGTTAAATCAAAAGTTAATTAGCACAAAAAGTCCATACCTTTCAATATTATTGTGTAAAACGTCTTTACCTTTCATTTTTTGGCATAATTAGCACAAAAGGTTCCTACATTTCAATGTTATTGTGCAAAACATCCATACCTTTCATTTTTTAGCATTTTCACCCCTACCTTTCACCTTTCATTAAGAAAAATGTCCTTCTTATCCATTTTTTTTCATAAAATGACGATTTTACCCTCCTATTCAAATAAAACAAAAAGAAAAGATGAATTATCAACTGCTACCATAATCCTTAAATTTTTAAAAAATTACAAAGAAATCATAAATTCTCAACCACCACCACTTTCACAACATATCAAGCTGCCAACTATAAATCCACATAACACCACATTTCGGTCACCATGCCCACCAGACTCCACCATCGTAAATGTGGTTGTTTCGGACAGATTGGTGACCAATACTATGGAGGATGATATTGGGGAGAGTAAGGTGAGGCTGGTGGTGGTGGAGTCCAATAGGTGTTGTGGCCGAAAGGTGGTGCTATATAGATCTATATGTGGTGGCTTGGTGGGGTTGTGAAAATGGAGGTAGTGGAGAATTTAGGATTTATCCATAATGTTTTGAAAGATTTAGGACTATGATTGTAATTAATTATTTATTTTTCTTTTCTTTTCTTTTTGTTTTATTTGAATAGGAGGGTAAAATCGTCATTTTATAAAAAAATGGATGAAAATGACCTTTTGCCCAAAGAAAGGTGAAAGGTATGGGTGAAAATGCTAAAAATGAAAGGTATGGACGTTTTGCACAATAACATTGAAAGGTATGGACCTTTTGTGCTAATTACCTTTTGATTTAACGGAGCATTTTAATGGAGAGTTAACAGAAGGAAGGTTTGTTCAAAAAAAAGGTAAAGGTGAAGGTGTAATCTGCCAAAAAACGAAAGGTATGAACAGTTTCCACAAAAATATCGAAAAGTAAGGACATTTTATGCTAATTACCCCTCCACAGACATGATACAATTTATGTAGTTGGGCTTAACTTAACATAAAATAATTGAGCCCCATTTTCTAGGGTAGGGTGATATATTTTGAAATAGTATTTTTTTTTTTTTAGAGTGTGCAATTAAAAAATAAGAAAAATTTTCGATTTAAACATAAAATTATTGGGAAGAATATATAACTCTTTTATCTCTTATATTTAAGAATTACATTTCAAAATTAACAAATATGTCAAATTATTTCAAAATTCAAGTGCTAATTTCAATAAATAATATATATAATTAATTGAAATTAATTATCCCACCAATTAATAGTATCCCTATTCCACCCCATCCATTCCCACCAAATTAATGATATCCCACGGACCCACCCTACCTTACACATCTATAAAAAAAATAAGAATGATAAATAAATAAACTTTGAAATTTGAAATTTATTTCAAGATTACACCCCCACTCGTGGAAAAATTAAAAAAAAAATAATTCCTAGAGCCTTTGCATCGAAACTTACGTCGCTCGCAAAACCCTACTCCAGCAACCACTCCCTCTCGTCAACAACCACCTTCATCGCCAATCAAATCAGCAGATTATCAAAAACCACGACCAACACAACACCATACCATACCACCGTTGCTTCGTGCCCTTTCAACCTTTCGTTAGCCCTTTCACCACACCACACCAGGTAAGCAGAGCCCATTCGCCTGCACGCCGCAGCTGGGCTCAGGGACGACGCACGACACTCACTACGCAATTATGCAATGGGCGATTATGGCTACTTGATCTTCCGACAGAAAGAAGAAGTAGAGAGAACTCGCAGCAGTGCCTCACCGCGTGCAACAGTAGTGGAATACAGAGCGGTGGTCTTGCAACAGTGCCGAGATATGGATAGGGTGCGCTATTGGGCGGGGTGGTTTTGAACTGCCGATGCAACGACGCCTAATATAGAGAGGGTGGGGATATACATGAAAATGACCCAAATAGTATATAACCTTTTCCAAAATGACCTTTGACTTTTTTAGAAATTTGAAACTACCCAAAATATCCTTGGAAAAATTTAACAATCAATCCTTTATATAATAAAAAGTTTCTTTTTTAGTCCTTAAAAGTGCCTAGACTTGAAGTTTGGGCAAAACGCCTCGCTTTGAGTCTATACGCATTGTTTTCCAATTTCTAAATGGTCAAATTTTTTTCTACATTTCTTTTGTTTTCTGTAAACGTGTTTTATTAGTTTTTTTTTTTTTTAAGTTTTTTATTTGACTTCAACTTATTATTATTATTTTTTAAAAAAAATCCTTTTCATTTGACTTTAATTTCAACCTTTTAAAAGATTTTATCTGTACAAAAGTTAAAAATAACTTTATCAAATAGTTAAATAAGATTCAGTTTTTGATGCTATATACATTATCTAATTATGATCTTGAAACTCATATTATTACAAACTTAAAAAAAAACATGTATTAATTTCCTATAAATCTATCAAGTTAGACTTGTTTAGTTGAAGATGGAAACTATGAAAAATATTTTAATTTTTGCATTTCAAAAGCTTGAAAATTTTATAATTGACTAATTTTAGGAATTACTAAGTAAATGTTATATTTTATAATATCACATGTTTAATATGTATTATTTTAATTATTAAATAATTTTCAAAATGACATTATAAATAAGAAAAAGCTTTTTTACACCTAAATCTTGCCTAAGCTTGCTTTAGCTCGTAAAACTTGAAGCTCCAACATCACGCCCAATCAAGCTTTATGCTTTTTAAAACACTGAATTTGAATGATATATTATTATTATATTAAATTTTTATTAATTAGTTTACTAAAATTTAATTACCGCCTAATTTTTGAAATTATAATTAATCCATCTTGTTTATGAATTTTAGTCTTTATATATATGATTTTAGGTAATTTCCCCTTTCTTTATAGACATTGACACTTATCTCAATATGAATATTTTTCTTTTGTTAAATACCCGTTTACTTGAATTTAATGCGTAACACTAAATTATACCACTAACAATTGACGTTAATTTAACGGATGGCAATAGAGTACTTGAACTCGCGTATAGTTGAGTAATCTACGAAGTTGTGTTGTGGAATGAAAGATAATCATTTACACTATCAAAAACTGCAATCTAACTATGCACAATTTAAACATTTAGAAATGTAAGGTGCAACCTCGAACCACACTCGTGTATACTTGCAACAAAGGGGTGATGAGATATCCTCCTCAACGAACAAATTATTTTATGCTCAAACCCGAATAGATTACCCAAATTCCCAAATTATCATAGAAATTACTGGAAGAAAATAAAAAATATATAAACGGGACGGGAGTTGCCCCTCTCCACCCTTAAGTGGGAGATCAGGGCGGGGAACATAAATCCCTGACAGGCCAAGTGCCCATAGCCATCCCTAAGACGGAGTGACAATGAGAAAAGATGAGAGTCCAGTGACTGTTCCAAGCACATTTAATGTTCAATATAAATTTTTTATATTGAATTATCCTGTAAAGTAGCATTCGTGCAATTACTTTAATCTAATCGCCCCGCTTGTTTCGTGTTGCATTAAGCAGTACAAAAGTTTCATCGAGCAATATCAGATAAGATCAAATAAAAAGACAAACAACTGTTGACTTGAAACTCTCACTTTTTCAGGTCTTCACTTGCTTGTCTATGCATGTAACCCCCAACTCAATGAGACTCCGCCTATAGGCTTTTGCCACGGAATGTACACAAGTGGCTTCCAAACTGAGATATAATATCTACAAGTCCTCCATAACCAGACACGGCTGTAACCTGGAAGGGAAAACCGTCAAATTCACTTAATTCTCCTACGTCAACAAGTACAGCTTGAAACTGCAAGTAATTCTAGTTTTGCTCATATGAATACAGTAAACGAGAAGCTATAACCTGAAACAACAAAACAAAATGGATCTGCATCATACGTTTTACCAGAGTCCGACGCATAGAGTACATAAATTCAGCAATAATTATTTACTTTTGTGTTCTTGTTTAGCCTATTGCCATTTTCCTTTTATTTTCTTCTCTTTTGTAGATTGCGGCAGGGCAGGGCAGGGCAGGGCCGAAGGGATGGTGTTTTAGTACTAAGTATCTAGTTTCTATATGTCGTCAAAATAAGTCCTTCAGAATTTAGTTTACTGCCAGAACTCATCTCTCTCTAATTCTCGCAATACTCATAATTCAATCTTCTAACAGTCGAAACCAATAACAGGTAGTTATTCATGCACATGAAATGACAGCCACCAACATTTTATATTACTTATAAGATAATGGTTTCAATTGGCTCCAGGGGCCATGTAGCATAAAATGCTGATATTTTAATCAGCCGACTAAAATCAAAAGCTTGGGAAAGGAGGAAATATAGTACTGAAGTAAAAACATACCCCAGAAGGATGCAAAGAAACGGAAAACACTGATTGAGGAGCACAATTTATCTGTGATCGAATATCTCCTTTCATGTCAAATCGAGTAAGCAATGGTGCTGCCCCAACAGCCAAAATCTGAGGGCATAACAAAAACCTTTTAAAATGAACAAGGCAAGTGCTAAGAAATAAAGAAATGAAAAGCAGATGGAATGCATAAAAATTTAGGAATGGACTCCCAGAGAATCCAAGTTCCTATTCCATACCAGAGACAAAAGGAAGTCGAAACGAAGTGCAAGTGTGCCAAAAATAAAATATCTGGCTCATTTACAAAGAATATGTCAACAATTGAAAGCAGTCCAAATTCAAAAGTCAATTGACTTTCTCTATCATTAACACTACAATAAGTTTGTAGTTTATGTATCATTTCTGTGCTTTTACAAAGTTCATCGCTTTAAAACCAACAATGAAAAGAGGAAAGGGGAGAGAATCAATTCAACCCTCACACATTATTCTTTAAACAACTGATTGTAACACTTGAGCAGCTGATGCAAAAAGTTTAAGGAAATGAAAGAACTTACTTCATTCTCATCAAATACGACGTCTTGGATTGATGAATTCGTTCTGATCCTTGAAATACATTCATTAACTGGAAGATTCCATAGTGATAAAGATGGGCCCTTTCCACAAACCTATGAAATTAAAATATAATATAAATTCAGATCATCAAAAATGTATGTTAATGTTACTGCATGTGCTACAGCGCACGTATGTGCTTATGAACCCCTTTTACACAATTTAATCACAAAAGTATTAATTAGTACGTGAGGCAGAAAGCAGTATGCTTGTTTGCATTCATGCATAGTGCATAGCTAATGCTGTCACAATGGAGGCTGTTCGCTGCATGGGGATTGATGGGGGTGAGGAGTCACAAAGGCTGGAGGCTGTGCTAGTGGACCTCACGATGCTGAGGTTTGCTTTTGGTAAAGGTGTCCTGTTCACTTGGAGGATATTTGGTATAGCAGTTAATTTAACTTTGAATTTTCCCCAATTCTTTGAGTTTCTTGTTTACTCTTTCTTTTTATTTATTTTTCCCATTATTCTTTTTTACATTTTTTTGGGGTCTTTCTTTTACTTAATAATCTATTTTTCATTCTCCTGTTAACATTGAATTAACATATTCTAATGTTGCTTTCATATTGATTTTTTTTAGTTGGGTAAGTTGCACCAGGAATCTCGAATCTTTGAAGTTTGTGACAATAGAATCCCGAACCTTTGATTTCCAGTACCCTAGGTCCCAAACCTTTCAAACGCCTGCGCCTGAAATCCTTTTATGGCAGAAATCGTTAGTTTCACCATTAGAAGTTCAATACCGAGTAAAATGAGCATTATACCTATAGCTTGACTTAAAACAAATTAATAAATAAAAAAAATGAAGAAAACAATAAAGAATAAAGAAAAGAAAAGAAAAAATAAAAACTGAAACACACCCCAACCACACCACGACTCAACCCAATCCCAATACCACCCCTCCCCATGTAACCAAGGGTATTTCCCCCCAGTTTTGTTGCCGGAGGCAATGGCAAAAATCAAAGGGAAATCCCCTGGTCCATCTACAACCAGGGGATTTTTCCCTTGGTTTTGCCAGCGGTCTGTGGTGAAACTAAAGGGAAAACCCCCCAGTATTTTCCATGATACTGCTTCTCAAGTCAACAGCCAAGATCATGAAAAGGAGAAATGAAGCTTTCCTCTTTGGTTTTCAACCAAGAAAGGAAATCTCAGAGAAGTTAAGTATAAAATTTCCATAGTAGAAGAACGACAAATTTTTTGCCTTTTTCAGTTTGTACATTCAAATAGAATGATATGCAAATGTATAAATATATATATCTTGCCTTTCCAATTTGATTTATATACATAAATCTTTGATGAAAAAACCAAGGGAATTTCCCCCTAGTTTTAGCCATCTTTGGGTTTGGGGTTGAGATGATTGAGGGGGTACAATTTTTACTTTTTCTTTTCTTTTATGTTTTTTCTTTGTTTTCTTTATTCTTTGTATTGTTCTTTTGTCCCTTTACTTTCTTTATTCATTTGTTTTAAGTCAAATATGGGTAAAATGATTATTTTACTCAATATTTGACCTTTTAATGGTCAATCATTGGTTTCAAAGGATTTCAAGAGCAAATGTTTGAAAGTTGAGTGCACTAAAATAAAAGGTTCGGGACCCAATTTTTACAACCTCCAAAGGTTTGAGACCTCAGGTGCAAATTACCCTATTTAGTTCCAACTAGCTTCCTTTCCATCACCGTCTCATTCATATTTCCCCTTCATTTCCAGGGGGTTTTGTATTCTGATTTTTATTTTTTTTATTTTTTTTGCGGGGTGGGGGGTTGTTTTAATTAATTTGTTTTCATTTTATATTTTAATAATAATAGAATTCTGTTATATGTTTACGTTCAATATCCATATCATAGAATATGATATTTTAATGAAGTCATCTTGGTAATCTCCAATCAGTTGTGAAAGAAAATTTGAGAATGAAGTTCATAGCAATAGTTGTATAAGGACAAACAACTCGTCTGATAATGCAGGTCAACTTAGCTAACATTTGAACACCATCAACAAACTGTAACAGGAGTCTGGGGTGTGGGGGGTTGATAGCTCGTATTTTCATGTTCTTCCAGAGGAGTCATTGACATTTACGTCAAAACTCATAAGGTTAAATCAAAATCAGCCCATTCTTAACTTAACTACAAAGACTCCATGGAATTGATGCATCAATAAAAGAGGACATGGATGTCAGTTGTACTTTTGCCCACGTCTATGAAGACAACTGTTCTTTATTTTTTTCCTCCATGAAGACAAATGTTCAGGTTGAAACTGAATTTCCTTTTCAGCAAAGTATCAAAAAATGAGTGAAGATAAGCTATATGGACAGTAGATTCACTGATGCATAAAGGAAAAATAACTTAAACAACAGACATATATAACCATGCAAGAGAAAAAAAACTAGTTACAATATAAATAATCAGATACAGCATAACATCTTCATTGTATGGTCAACTTACCAACCAGCTCTCGCTTGAATCAAGAGCAATGCAACTGACACATTGAACAGATTCTTTTGAGGTCTTATCCTTTCCTGGATCAATTACTTGGATACAATTCCCACTTCTGCAGTCTGTAGATCATACAATACAGTCAAGTGCAATGAAAGGATAGCGAAGATGAGGGTGACCACCCAACAAGACAACTCGGCAAATTAGAAGAGGAAACCACAACCAACATGCACGATGTTCAATCTGTAAAAATATTGTTGGTTTCACGTTATTGCCATAAAATAGATTACCCCATATTCGAGCTGTGCCATCTTCTGAACCAGTTAT
>NC_036253.1:4614850-4615288 GCF_002742605.1 Olea europaea var. sylvestris | reverse complement strand
GAAAAAAAAAAAAAAAAAAAAAAAAACAAGAACTAATGTCTTCATCAATAATGCAATTCATAAAACCAATGTGTATGCAAGGAAAGGAATGGGTACAATTGAGGGAAAACCATATTACAAGCCGACTAACATTTAGTTAGGAGATATGCAACCTAAGAGTACTGAGATAAAGGAAGAAAAGTGGACCTGATTGCAAGAATTGCGGGCAACAACACAGTGTAAATAGTTTGAGTGCCCCTCGAAAACCATCTTGATTTGAGACGTCTCCTGAAATGACACAACAAAAATTAGGAAGGAATCAATAGTTGATGCTGTATTCTCTTTTCTTTTATGTTCCTTTCTTTTATTCATCTACATACTAGGTGGTTGGGCATGGTATTCTCTCTCTCTCTCTCTCTTTCCTTTTTTTTTTTTTTTTTTTTTTTTTTGGGTGGGGGG
>NC_036253.1:4596931-4614789 GCF_002742605.1 Olea europaea var. sylvestris | reverse complement strand
GGGGATTGGATCACAATGTGAACCTATTACAGTTGAAAGGAAAAGCAAGATCATACAAACTCCAGCAAAATATGTTAGTAAAAGTTAGTCACCTTCAGCTAATACATACCACATCCCAGCAATATGCACAAGAATCACCAGCAGCTGCATATATAGATCCACCCTGAAACCAATAAAGAATAATAAACTAATGTATACTAATTACAGTGAAGTCATTCCTAAATCAAACTCAAGCAAGAACAAAGAAACAGCAGGTTATATACTTAATATTAAGAGCTTGAGCAAGTAATTGTCGGGCAACTAGCAAGTGCAAAAATCTCATGCCTTATTCCCAACACTCTCACAAGGCAAGGATCCAAAATTATGAGCATAACATAGAACCACATACTTAAAAGGGCCCAACTGGGCAAAAATACTTCTTCTTAACTGTATAATTTTGTGCATGCAGTTCACTTGACAGGGATTCAAAGGGTTATGAGCATGACTCAGTACTACAATATTTCTTCTAAACTCTTTGATTTATTCTGTTGATGGATATCCTCTCACAATTACTCTTTCATGAACATGCCAATTTCTACTGTACAGGTCCAATGTTCTATTCAGCTATAAATATATATATGAGAAAATTTGATTGACTCTGTTGATGCTCAATTTACAGATCTCAACACTATTAAATTAACTAGGGCCCGTTAAGTTAGGGAATACATAAAAATTACTTAGGGCATCCAAAAAGATTGACAGATGGAGTTCAAAGAAGGTGTACTTTCTAAGCAATGGGATATATAGGGAACACAAGAACACTAAGCTATTGTCCGTTTACATCTTCAATAAATAAGTTTTTAAGAATTGTAGAAACCTTGTAATCTCACAACATATAGGCCTTGTTTGAGCCTCATTATTTGAAAAAAAACACATTCTTCAACAGTGATTTGACATCATTTCAACCACACATTTTTTAATAAAATAATATTACACGCAAATTCAAAACGTTTCTTTATTTTTTAACCACATATTTTCCATCAATATAGTATTCAAAAATGCATTTTCATTCCAATAATATGGCTCAAACAAGGGCATAAACTTCCAAATGTCACTCATATTCTGATAAGATCTTCAATAACATATATACATCATAAAAACAGCTTGATAGATGGTACATGGTAGTAAAAGATCACAAACCTGAGAATCAACAGCAATTGCATTGTTTTCTGGAATTGGAGAAAGTGAACCCCAAGGACCTCTGCATGACAAGAACAAATCATAAGAAGAATGAACCAAAATAAAAGGTCATTGAGGAATACTGGGCCTAAAGCTAAGGAACAGCAGAGCATACAGAACAATAGGAGGAAAAAGAAATAGAGTTCCTAGCATGAATAAGTCATGAAGGAACACCGTGCATGCTTTCCCTTCAGTGTTGTCATTTGTTACATAAGAACGCTAGATAGGATGTTAATGTACCAAAAAAGCCAATCATATATAATTTATCTGAGCCAATAAATTATAAGAGCTTTGTAATAACACTAAAATAAAGTTCGATTTATGTCAAACTATAGAAACCATTGAGTTAAAATAAGTTGGCACGGGTATGTGTCTTATAGAGTAAACAATAATTAATTCTATGTTCACACACTCATACTAAGACATATAAGGCTTTCATAAATCCATTAGATTGTGATGAATATCAGACATGCAATTTATGTGCATCTAACATAAAGAGTTGGATTGGAGCAAATAAAAAGAAGGCTTTCAAGTTTACAGAGCCATGCTACAGTTTCAAACTTCAGGACTAACTTATGTTGTGGATTGACCAAATCAAGTACTGGCTTCAACTTGACTCCTGCAAAAAAATATGAATGCATAACAAATTAACGCAAGAATACAAGTTCCAAGTAAAGATTTTCCTTAAATGCAACTGCATAAATAAAACTCTAAAACAGAGCAGAAATAATGAAAAGAAAGTAGACCGGTAGAGTAACTTGATACAAGAGGCTGAAAGATATAACTACGAGCTATTCTATCAGATATCATCATTTGACCAAATGAAAGCTAAAAAAAGCTCCAGAGATGCTTCAAACGTGGAGGAACTTCATAAAATTTGCATCAAGGTAGCTTACAAAATAGGCTTTGAAACATTACTTCTATGTATTCCACTATTCTTATGTAACTTAAACTTTTATTGGCTTATAATTCATGTTCTAAAATCACCACTAGAGTTTCAGAACTTCCCATGTAGAAAAACACACAGACACTAAGAACTACGCAGAACTTTCCACTCTTTGTAAATAAAGAGTGAACGTTCTTTCCTATCAAAATACACTCAAAAGGGACAGATGATTTTATACACCAGTTGCAACTTGAAGAAACAAAAAATTTACACTAGCCTATACCAATATAAAACAATTCGTCTTTCAGTTGCAGGTACAATATGAGTCATTAGCTTTCCCATACTGATTATTAACAATTAAATTGCCAAAAAAATAGAAGAGTTCATCACTAGTCTAAGAACCACGTTACCTTGAATGGGCAACTCGCATTCTAAAATTTCTTTCCATTTCCATCCTTGGATCTTACCATCGTCACCACAGCTACATAATGCAGATCGATGTCAAGAAACACTTTGGCCAGCAATATAATGCTCTAAATTCTTTGAATAAATTTAGTGAAAAGGTTGTCGGTGTCTTTGGAATCCACCATTGCCGCACAATAAAACTTGAAATCCATCGAGAAAACAAATTAATACCTTAATAACAATGAATCCTCATCATTACCGCAAAATTTAACATCATAAGCAGGTCCATTGTGCCCTTGAATCAAACAATGGGGTTCAGCCACTAACCAACTTCACAAAAATCATCTCATCAATCACAATTCATATGCCAAAAAACACAGTATATACAGATAATAAACAAGTGAATATATATTAAAATAATAATAATAAATAAAAACTCTAACAACTCAGACAAACTTACTTCTGACCTCTCACATTTCCACAACCCAGTGCCTACCACGGGAAAGATAACAATAATAATAAATTAGAATTCAATCTTATACCAGTTAACATTCAAAATTACAAAAACAAGGTAAGGAATTTACAAGGCAAGAGGATATGGAGTAAGATGAGACGAAGCCATCGCTTGAGGAAGTGACGATGATGTCTGAATTCGGGTTCGGGTTACGGGTCGGGGCGAAGACGGTGCGGAATATGGTTTGGGAAAGTGCTTCTCTTTCCTGTAAAATGGAATCCCTATAAGCTTCTTCGTCCCAGTTTCTGCAGTCGATTTGTTCCACTCCCATTCCTTGAACTGTCAGGTTCTCTTTCTGAGTTTCAGACAATTGCCTATTGGAAAAATGAGTACAGTGCTTGTTCAGCCGAGGGCTGAGGGGTTTGGCACGAATCAGTACCTAATTTCACCGATAGGCACCCAACTTTGTACCTTAGTGTCACCTTTTACCACTCGACTTTAATTTGTTAAACACTTTTGGAACAAACGTTTCGATGATGTATGAGTATGCGTGATTTTGGATTTGAAAAATAAAAACCCTTGAAGCTCACGTATCAAACCAGCAAGAACTCCAGTTTCAAGCAGGGGATTTTTCCACTTTGTACGGCTCCATGTTACAAGGTCTTTACAGACCTCTCACGTGAGGTGAGTCCAACCATTAACAAAACGTCCCACCCTCCAAGAAACATCTTGGATTAGAAATAACTATGAGAAGAATGCTCTTCAACGATAAATTATTATAAAGTAAATTTATATTCTAAATTTTGTTCTTGTTTTTGTTGAATGTGTTATTATCTTGATCCACTCAATTGCTTTTACAATGAAAAACATTATTTGTAATTAGAACCTCTTTAATATTAACTTCTATGACTCTATCCTTTGTGTTTTGAGGACACGAATATGCTCACATTTGAGTGTATTAACTTGATACATTGGATATCCAATTGAATAGTAGATCATCAATTGAGTACTTTTCATAAAATTCAGTAATGAAACTAAGCCCCTATCAGGTAAAATAATTAGATTTTTAGTATGTTCTGGTAAAAATTGGAGAAATATGTGATTGCAAAATTAATAAATTTTGTGAATCCCATGATATATGTGGTTGAAAATTAATTTGAAGAATAAATTGAAGTTCAATAGTGAAGGTGACAAAATGATAAGATTGTATTTGGTAGGAATTAAAATTAGATTTTTTTAGTAGATTGTGATAGAAATTTTTAAAATGTGCTGTTGAAAAGTTGTGAAACTCATGAAAGATACGGTTAATATTGATTGTTTGACTTTGATTTAGATTGAAATCAGATTTTAATCCCTTCCGAACATGCTCTAAATTACACAAGGCGTCGGTAAAATTAACTTGCACTTCATTATTTCTTTTGTTTATCTCTTTTATTGGAAATTTACAAAATTACACTTTACATAGTGTTTATAGTTTTTGCTGAAAGATTCACATAGTTGAATGGATAAAATATTTTTTTATTGGAAATTAAAAAAAAGAAAAGAAAAAGAAAAAAAAAACCCACACTTTATATGTCTTATCTAACATCTTAGCATCATTTTATAATTATCTATTTTTTTGTTCTTTAAGGGATGATTTATGTTGTGAGTGGGATTTACATAATATGTTATATTTTTTAAAATCTTACATTGAATTTGTAAAAAATAATTTTAGTAAGGTTATAAAATATCGAAAAGTCTTGTTACTTCTGTTGACCTCAAAAAATGTTGTCAATAGATGTCGGACCCGCTCACGCACACGTGAGCGAAAGTCCAACACGATAAGACACGTAAACAGTCTAAAACGGAAAGATCAAGGGCGTGGGAGTAGCTCAACGGCGCCGGATGAGAGCATTCGAAATTCGACGGGATTGTTTGTGGACCGATTGTACAATAATTACCAATCGATATTTGTGAATGTGTATGTAAATATGCGTAAATTCGTATTGTGTTGCAAGATAATAAGAAAGAAAGAGTAAAGTGTGGTTTCTTGTATTGATTCTTACATTAGCCTTTCTATGGGGTACATGTGAGAGTATTTATAGTGGTACATGTGAAATGGTAGCCCTTGGATGAGGTGGCACGTGACCTCATCTCTTTAGCTTAAACGTCTAATACTAGGCATCATCTTTAACTAGCTAGCTTGCTGAGCATTTATTACCTATGCAGAACCTCCATACCAGTGATAAGACTTAACATTTATACTTATGACAAACATCCTATCAATCATTCAAGTAAGATCTTTATGCAGAAGATTTCTTGGGAGAAGTGATCATGGAAGATGCTCCTTTATGGTTTGGAGGCTTCTGCTTCGGCTTCAGGGCTTCGGCTACTTTCACATGGCCTCGGTATATGGGCCTCGACATATAATAGCATAGGCATCTGTCGACCTCAGTTGGAGGGCCTCATCTATGCAAATCATCTCGGCTCCAGTGCCACGTGGTTTGGCATGAGTTGGCTATGGGCCCCGGTAGGTTTTCCAAGTGTGCAAACACGTAACAATACTCCCCCAAGTCTGAGTATAGTCATTTATGTAATGCGAGGACTTCGGTGAAGTAAAGTCAATTGGTTAAATCGAAAGAAATTTTTGAACCCCAAATAATAGTCCCCCAAGTCCAAGTATAGATATTCATATCATGGTTGGAGTTAGAAATGTGCTATGGTGTTCTGCTGAGGAGGACTCAATCGTATGGATATGTAAAATACAGGATTTCCAATCCTAGCAGGAAAGGGAGGGAAACGGAAGTGGTTGAAAGCCGAACTTGCGAGGTTTGATGGCTGAATGATGAAGAGGAAGCCGAGGTAATTGGTGGAAACCGAACCTGCGAGGCTTTTTGGCTGAATGATGAAGAGGAAGTCGAGGTGGTTGGGAAATCGAACCCATCGGGCTTTATGGCTGAATGATGAAGAGGAAGCCGAGGTGGTTGGGAAACCGAATCTGCAGGGCTTTATAACTGAATGATGAAGAGGAAGCCGAGGTGGTTGGGAAACTGAACCTGCGATGCTTGATGCCTGAATGATGAAAAGGAAGTCGAGGTGGTTTGGGAAATCGAACCTGCGAAGCTTTATGGCTGAATGATGAAGAGGAAGCCGAAGTGGTTGGTGAAAACTGAATCTGCAAGGCTTGATGGCTGAATGATGAAGAGGAAGCCGAGGTGGTTTGAAAAATCGAACCTACGAGACTTTATGGCTGAATGATGAAGAGGAAGCCGAGGTGGTTGGTGGAAACCGAACCTGCGAGGCTTGATGGCTGAAATCTGAGGCACATTGACAATAATTGTTCCTCGACAGTTGTGCCAATGATTTGATATTTTGCGCATGTTTTCGAGCAAAGGTGGCTGAGCCGTTACAACTTTCAAGGCGTCTGCTACCGTCGAATTAAAGTCGTAATCATGAAAACAACTGGAGCTTTTAAAAGCAGACGCGTTGGGGGAGGTGCATGGGAGACACGCTTAAATCTGAGGCATACGTTTGAAAAATCGTTTGAATTCTACGCCTCGAATTTGATTTGGAATGAAGGGTCCAGAATGGATGGGCTTTGATCAGACGGTTGGGGTTTGTCCTGGCCTTTTATAAAAGGCGAGAGACCCCCATTTTTCTGGATTTTCTACCTTTGCAATCTGATTTTTCTTCCAAAGCTTAAGTTTTTCGGCATTGAAGTTGTTTGTTCCCTGGTTTTTCGACACCATTTCGTTGGCATAGTTATTCCCATAGGTATTTTCACAGAAAATCCCTTATATTGCGTTCTTAGTCCCTTTCTGAAATGAAGTCCACCTCGGGTATGGAGTTGGTCACTGTCGCGTCATTCGGTCAGGGGGCTAGTTACCAAGGGGGACTCCGAGGTTGAATAGTATGCTATAACCGAGGAGGCAGTAGACTACAGAGAAGAGTGGGGGCATCTAGAGTCCCTTCGAATATGACATGGAAGAGGCTGGGGGAGATTAGGGAGAGGTACCGTGTATCTCATTATGTAGCGATGTTAGTACCCGAGGCCCATGAGCGAGCCTGCTATCCAAGGCCTGGATGCGTGACGGTGAGCGAGTACCTATTTAAGGCAGGTATGTATCTTCCTCTACACCCCTTCTTCAGGGCGTTGCTGAAGAACATTATGTTGTCGTCGACTCAGGTTCTGCCAAATGGGTGGAGCCAGTTGGTTGGCTCGTACTTCCTATGGAAGGAAGTGTCACTTGGGGAGGACATGCCTCTCCACGTCTTTATGGCCCTATTCCAGCTTGGGTAATAGGTAAGGAGTCAAGGGGGTGGCATTACTTAACTCCTCGGGGCGCTCATACACTATTTGTGGTGGGGATGCCTTCTTCTATTAAGGGGTGGAAGGAGTTGTGGTTCTGGGTGAAGGGCAGGTGGCAGGCGATGGAGGGGGACATTGTCCCCTGGCTTGCACAGTATCGACCCAGTACTACGAAGCTCGTGAGTCTCCCAACCTAAGTAGTTTGCATTCTGTATTCAAATTTCTTTTTCTAATTGTTGAGCTTCCTTTATAGATAGCAGTACGAGGTTTGAGTTGAGCAAGGAGGAGTTTGAAGTGATAGAGGACATTTACAAGAGACCTCTGAAACTTCGCCACTTCGACCACCTCATCGACCAAAATCGCTATTTCCTTGATTTTGAATTGATGGCCTCCAAGGGTAAGAAGCTCCTATACTTGTGTATTTCTTGCTTTTTGTTTTGATACTGATGCATTGACATGTTCTGCAGACAAGTTCAAGAGGAGAGAATACCCAACCCCTGACATGGCCTCTATACTTAGGGCCACATCCACTGTGAAGGTGAGGCCCCTGAAGCCGAGGTCGACTGGTGCCAAAGAGGTTTGGGGCAGGGTCGAGCACCTCTCTAAGAACAGCAGTTCAAGAGCTCCCGAAAGGGAACACCTCAGAGGCCAGAGAAGGCCAAAGAACCTCGGGGAAGGAGAAGGTCCCCGAGGAGCAAAAGAAGAGGAAGTTGGTGCACGTCACCAGCTTGTCAGGAAAGTTCAATACCTCTGTGTCCCATGAAGGCAAAGAAGTCACTCAGCCGAAACTCCTTGAAGCCACCTCGAAAGCGGTAAAGATTGAAATGGTTCGATGAGTTGAGGCTGAGGAGACTAAGGAAGATGCTGCAAGGAGGACAGTTGAAGCGACAGAGGATGAGGCCGCCAAACAGAGGCCTGCGAGGATGCAAGGGAAGTCTTCGAGCTTCCTTGCCGAAAGGGAGGAGGTTCTGGCTCCAGCTTTGGTAGAGGTTCTACCACCTGAGATCCGAAGTGCTATAGAAAGCTTCTACAAATTTTGGACGGATCGGTGGCAGTTGCATGCCTTCTCATGTGACGCCACGGACTTGATAAGGGCCCTCGTGGGCCAAAGTGTGGGGACTTTTGGCCTCGCACTGGAGTGCAGGGAGGCCCTTTCTGACTTTCAAACGAGGACCCAGTCCTCGGAGAAGAAGATGACCTCCCTTATAGAGAAGCTGAAGGGAGCTAGAGCCGAGGTAGAGGAAGCGAGGGCCCAAAAATTTGAAGATGCGGCCAACCTGGAGTCTGCCTTGGCTCAGATCGAGGCGTTGAAGAAGCAGGTGTATGAGTCCCAGTGCGAGGTGGCCTCCTTGACTAAGAAAGTGGAGGTTTCCAATGACCACCAGACGGTGATTGCTGAAGCCTTGGAGAAGGCAAACTTGGAGCTAACTGGGGCCCAAGATGCGTACAAGTTCTTGGAGGGCCAGATAAAATGGTATGTTGATGAAGCAGCCAAGGCAAAGGAGGAGGCCAATGTGGCGAGGGAGGAGGCGGTGAAAGACTACATTGCTAACTTCCACAATACAGAAGAGTACAAGGGCTTTCACCTACTGGAGAAATTATGCTTATGCCGAGATGATGGAGAAGGCTGAGGAACTCTACCCAATCAAGACCTGTCAGAGTTGAGGTCGGAATTTGTGGATGAAGTGCCTCAAACCCCAGCTGATGAAGCGGTTGAAGATGAAGTAGCAGAGGCAAAAGAAGGAAGTTCTGATGCTTAGGTTGCAGAGGCCCCGGCTGCTGAGGCACCTCCATCATCGTCCCTGGCTTAGAATAGTTTCCTTTTCAGTTATTTCTGATGTATTGGCCTCAGGCCCCCCTTTTATAATCTTAATTGAAAATCAATATAATATATTCTTTCACTTAATGTTGTTTTTCTCCTAAGTACATTGGCCTCGTCAAGCAATTGAACTTAATGTTGATTGAAGAACTAAATAACTTTAACTTGGTATCCTAACTCTAATCACTTGAGCAAGTAAATTGTACGCAATCCTCACGAGCCATGACCAATATTGGACATAAGCAAATGAATTGTACTTAAGTTTAATAACTGTAACCTGAATGGATCCTGACTGGACCGTGTTTCAGCAGAACTAGGAATATTGTTGTTTGATTCGAAAGGTAGTTGCATGAAGCTAGTAGTGGTTGAGCCTTATGAATCAATGGGTATAAAAGTTTGTTTTGTTGAGGCCTCCCAGAGTCTCAGAGTTCAAATGAGGTGGCCCAGAGATGGGACAGTGGCCTCTTCTCCGAGGTAACGACGCTTCCCAACATGGTGGATGGTTCAGTCATGTTGAGGCTTCTCCCAGTGGCATTCAGCCTCGCCAAAGGGAGGCAAGCACATGTGCCTCGAAGTTCAAACGAGATAACCTAGAGATGGGACGCTGGCATCTCCTCTGAGGTAACGATGCTTCACAACATGATGGATGATTCAGCCATGCTGAGGCTTCTCCCAGTGGCGTTCAACCTTGCCAAAGGGAGGCAAGTGCATGCGTCCCAGAGTTCAAACGAGGTGGCCCAGAGATGAGACGCTGGCCTCTCCTCTGAGGTGATGACACTTCCCAACATGGTGAATGGTTCAATCATACTGAGGCTTTTTCCAGTGGCATTCAGCCTCGCCAAAGGGAGGCAAGTACATGCACCCTGGAGTTCAAACGAGGTGGCCTAGAGATGGGACGCTGGCCTCTCCTTCGAGGTGACGACACTTCCCAACATGGTGGATGGTTCAGCCATGCTGAGACTTCTCCCAGTGGCGTTCAGCCTCGCCAAAGGAAGGCAAGTGCATGCGTCTCAGAGTTCAAATAAGGTGACCAGAGATGGGACACTGGCCTCTCCTCCAAGGTGATGATGCTTCCTAATATGGTGGATGGTTCAGCCATACTGAGGCTTCTCCCAGTGGTGTTCAACCTTGCCAAAGGGAGATAAGTGGCATGTCCCTCGGAGTTCAAACGAGGCGGCCCAGAGATGGGATGCTGGCCTCTCCTCCGAGGTGACGACGTAATGCAACACGTGAATTCAATCACGAATAATTTTATTGAATCGTGGAAATATTACATAGGTTGGGAAAGATCGTCCAGCGAGGTAGTACATTCATTGATAATAGATTTGGAGGTGCTCAATGTTCCATGGACGGGGTTGTGCTTTGCCGCCCATGTCTTCAATCCAGTAAGTCTCGGGTCCGATCTCTTCTCTGATTTTATATGAACCTTCCCAATTTGGGCCCAGGGAACCGGTGCCAGGTTCCTTTGAGGAGAGGAAGACTCTCCTAACGACCAGGTAGTTAATTCGAAATGACCTCTTCTTTACCTTTGACTTGAAGTACTTCGTCATTTTTCTTTGATATGTGTCGAGCTTCAACTGGGCGTCATCTCTCCTTTCCTCAATGAAGTCGAGGTCGCACCTGCGAAACTCGTCGTTTGTTATCTCACTGAAATGCAGACGTCCTGGAGATGGGAGTCCGACCTCGACGGGGCTCATCGCCTCAGTCCCATATGCCATGATGAAAGGTGTTTCCCCTGTTGGGGTCCTCGCAGTGGTTCGGATTGCCCAAAGAACCTATGGCAGCTCATCCACCCAGGCACCTTTTAACACATCAAGCTTCTTTTTCAGGACATGCTTGATTGTCTTATTCACAGCCTCAAGCTGGCCAGTTGCTTGTGCGTGGTGAGGCGTGGAGAAGTGTTTCTTGATACCAAGTTCTTCACACAAACTTCTGACCTTCTTATTGTCGAACTGTCTACAATTGTCTGAGACGATCGAGTAGGAAATCCCGAATCGGCGTATGATATTCTTCCACTAGAACTTGGAAGTGTTGGCTTCTGTAATTTTTGCCAGGGGTTCAGCGTCAACTCACTTCGTGAAGTAATCAATGGTCACAATTGCAAAACTCGCACCTCCTCTGCCTTTTGGTAGAGGACCTATGAGGCCCACACCCACTTCAAGAAAGGCCAAGGGCTAGAGACAGCGGTCAAATCTTGCGATGGTTGTCTTTGGATAGAAGAAAATCATTGGCATTTGTCACATTTTCGTACAAACTCGAGGGTATCCCTTTTCAAGGTAGGCCAGTAATACCCCCTGCCTCAATATTTTTTGTGCCAAAGATAGACCTCCAGAGTGGTTGCCGCACATATCCTCATGGACTTCTCTTAATATGTAGGTAGCTTCTTCTCCTTCGACGCATCGTAAGAGTGGAGAGGAGAACCTCATCTTATAGAGTACATCATCAATGAAGAGGAAATGGACTGACCTCTTTCTTAGCTTGTAGGCCTCATGCTTGTTAGTGGGAAGTACCTGGTTCTTGAGGTATGCCACGATGGGCTGCATCCAGGTAGGAGTCCCAGCAACCCACATCCATTAGGGGCCTCGGTTGACGGCATGAGGAGGTGCTCTATAGGGACTACTGTGAGTAGTTCGGAATCCTTGTTAAGTTTGAAGAGTGCATCCGTATGTGCATTTTCGATGCGGGGGATCTGGATCAACTCAAACTTTTCAAAGGATGGGATGAGGTTCATCACCATTTTTAAGTAAAAGGCCATTGTTTTGTCCCTGGTTGAAAAGTTATTGCTGACCTGGCTAACGACCAGCTGGGAGTCACTACTGATGAGTAGCCTCTTTACTTGCATTTCTATAGCTAACTTGAGGCCTGCAAGAAGTGCCTCGTATTCTGCTATATTGTTGGTGGCCTTGAACCAAAACCTCACCGCCGAGTTCAGTTTGTGACCTTTCGGGCTGATGAAGACAACTCCGGCACCTGAGCCAGCATCCCCAGCCGACCCATCAACGAATAAGTTCCACGTAGAGAGCTCAGCTTGTTCCATGATTTCATCTACCTCAGGTAAGTTGGCGAATTCTGCCACAAAGTCAGCCAAGACTTGGCCCGTGATGACTGTCCTAGCCTTGAACATAAGGTCAAATTCACTTAGCTCCACCGCCCATTTCAATTATCTTCGTGAGGCATCGGGCTTTTGGAGTACCTGCCTTAGGGAAAAGTTTGTCAGCACACGGATGGTGTGGGCTTGAAAGTAGGGTCTCAACTTCCTAGAGGTCGTGATTAAGGCCAAAGCGAGCCTCTCCATATCGGGGTAGCGGGTTTCCGGTGATAGGAGTGCTTTACTTGTATAGTAAACGGGGAGTTGGGTGGTCCCCTCTTCTCGGATTAGAACTGCACTGATAGCCTCATTGGAGATGGCTGGATACAACTGTAGAATTGCATTGAGCTTCGGTTTGGAGAGGAGGGAGGCCTGCCCTAGGTTCCTTTTCAGGCCCTGGAAGGCCTCTTCACATTCCTCATTCCATTGGAACTTCTTCCCAGCTTTTAGCACTTTGAAAAATGAGAGGTATTTGTCTGTAGCTTTGGAGATGAAGCGGCTAAGCGCGGCCACTCGCCCAGTCAAGTTTTGCACCTCCTTTGGCTTTTGGGGAACCCTCATCTTGCATAGGGCCTCAATCTTCTCAGGGTTGGCTTCGATCTCGCGTTGGTTGATCATGTATTCTAAGAATTTGCCGGAGGCCACTCCAAAGGCGCACTTGAGGGGGTTGAGCCTCATCCTCTATCTTCTCAAGATTTGGAAGATGCTGTTGAGGTGCGTTATGTGGTCCAAGCTTTCAAACTCTTTACCAGCATGTCGTCTACGTAGACCTCCATTGTCTTGTCGATGAGGTCCAAAAATATTTTGTTGACGAGCCTTTGATATGTTGCTCCGGCATTTTTCAACTTGAAGGGCATCATCTTGTAGCAGTAAAGGCCTCGGTCTGTGATGAAAGATGTGTGTTCCTCATCGGCCGGGTGCATGAAAATTTGGTTGTAGCCGGAGTATGCGTCCATGAAGCTCAATAACTCGTGCCCAGCCGTGGAGTCTACCAGTTGGTCAATCCTTGGAGGTGGAAAGCTGTCCTTCGGGCAAGCTCTATTGAGGTTAGTAAAATCGATGTACACCCTCCACTTGCCGTTGTGTTTCTTCACCAAAACTGAATTGGAGACCCACCTCGGATAGATGGCCTCCCTGATGAAGCCATTTTGGATGAGCTTCTAAACTTCTTTCTTCAGGGTCACGTACCTCTCAGGATTGAGGGCTTTCCTTTTTTGTCTATGCGGAGCAACTTTATGATCAATTTTCAGGTGGTGGCAACTAACCTTGGGGTCTATACCTACCATGTCTTCAAGCCTCCAAGCAAAGATATCGAGGTTCCTATTTAGGAAATCCTTGAGCTTTTCTTTCAAAGTGTTGGACAAGCCTTTGCCCACCTTCAACAATTTGGATGGGTCTCAGGGGACCACCGAGAAGCTCTCAAGTTCCTCAACTGGGGATACTTGAGGTTCGTGTTTAATTATGCGGGGATCAATCTCATCGATGACCAATACTTTCGGATTGGGTGGTGCGTCAATCATTTCGACATCTTTCGGTTTGACGGGAACATCACCTAGGACATCAGCCATGACTACGTCGGCGATAATTACATGGACGTCCAGGACTCTACCTTTCTGATGGAGCTTAGATAACACTCTCTTGAGCCTCTTTGGTCGCCTCTCATTGTTGTCATCCCATTTTTCGTCGAAAATTTCATGCATAGGTGGTGGATGGAGGTGACGGCTCCTAATTCCTTTAGGGCTAGCCTACCCAATACTCCGTGGTAGGCCAATCGACTATCGACAATGAGAAATTCCATGAAATTTATTATGGTTTGGGAAGACTCCCCCATCTCTACTGTGAGTGGGATTTTTACTTTCGGAGTGATGCTATCTTCGGTGTGAAAACAATAGATGGAACTTGATTCCTCCAAGAGCTGTTGTCCATAATGTAGCTTGTCAGAAGGGGATGTTTTGCCTCCCGGGCATAATTTCTTTTGGCGTTTCGTGTTTCACCGCCAACATACGGGCCTCCAAATATAGTATCCACCTCGTGGATAGGGGCCTCATCCTGAGCTTGTCGATTTTTTCAGTGTCTGTGCCCTTTCCTAGGCCTCTCTGCATCACGCTCTCTTCGTCGCGAAGAAACATCCCTTTGACGAGAAGCAGCCTCTTCACGCCCTAGTCAATTTTCGTACCTAGGTGAGGGCCTGTTCGCTTGGGGCGATTCATTTCTGTCCCTAGGGGGTTCCTGCCGGGAGTGGTGAGCATAGTCTCGGCAATCTGCTGTGTCATGTCCATAGGACTGGTGGTATACACAGTATCCAGGTGGGTTCTGATTTGACCTATTTCTAGGTCCAGACCCCCTGTCTTGGCCTCTCCCCCTACGGGATCCTTGCGGAGTTCCCATATGCTAGGTGTCAGCGACTAGGTTGATATCCTCATATGCCAATGTAGGAACGACGTTAAGAGTAGTGGTGGCAAGTGCTTGCCCAGAACTCTCATCACCAACTTGGTTCATTTGGTAGTCCATCAAGTGGGAGGTTGGCCCTCTAGCACGCTGCCTTTGAAGAGGTGGGAGGCCTCTACTTGCCCCGTTCCTATGCTCAATCAATTCTTTATTGATGATTTTCCGTCTCATCATCTCGAGTGGGGCATCATAAGTGGTGGGGTCTTGATTTTGCGCGTCCCTCCAGAATAGGGTGTTCATGTTCAGACCTCCTCTCAATGCAGATAACGCCTCACAGTCGGTGACTTGTACACAATATGTCATCTCATCGGTAAAACGTGATAGGAAGCTATTTAGGGACTCCCCATGTGCCTGTCTCATATCTTGGAGTCGTTGGATGGGGGCCTCTCCCTCTTTGCTCACAGCGAACCTCTTCAAGAAGGTCGTCTTGAATTCAGGCCAACTTCTTATGCTCCCAGGTGGTAACCTACTATACCAAATTTCAGCTGCTCCGCTAAGTGTTAAGTGGAAAGCTCTGCATTTCACAACTGGGGTGGCGCCCCTTAGGCTCATGTGAATTTTGTAAGCATTCAGGTGCTTCTCTGGCTCGCCTCTTCCGTCATACTTTGGTATCTTTGGCATAATATAGAGGTTCGGGACCTGGGCGCTCCTTAGTTCCCTTGAGAATGGTAGGTTTTCATCGTCATCGTCCAAGTTACAGGACCTCTGCTGCTCATCTGAATCGTTTTCATTGGCCTCATAGCTTGGTTGTTGGTGAGAGGTTTCGGGACCGTTCCCAGCCTCTTCCTCCCTCCTTTGGCGCCTATTTCTAGGCGAAGCAGCACGGAGGGCATTTTTATGCCTTCCTTTCGGCTGTTGAGGCATTGGAGGTGGAGGTAGAGGCGGTGGCCTTGTCCAAAGCTCGTGATGTTGTTGTTGTCTGAGCCTTGATTCAGTGGGGATAATTCTGTCAAATACACTGTCTGACCTTCTATGTCTTTGCTCTTGCTCATACGGAGGTGAAAAGTTATCATGGTTCAAAGGGACCTTGGTGGGTCAGCTAGAAGCATAGTTGGAGGAAACATCAACTTCAACTTCCCTTTCAAATGGGCTTTTACCTCAGCCATAGTCCGACGAGGTAGCCCTACGGGTTTGAACTTCATCTTCTTGCTGGTAGTACCCTTGAGGGGCGTATAGAGGAATAGGGAAGCCTCACTGGCCCTGCATTTGGGCCATAAGTTCCCTCATAGCCATGTTTTGGCTAGCAATGTCCCTCATATTAGCTGTCATGGTAGCCATTTCGCTTGATAGCCGGGCGACCGTTGCACACATTCCACCTCTTCTATGGTTGTGGTGGAGTCTATGCCGAGCTGTTGGGGCAGCTGCTGGAGGGGACACATCAGCATTTTATTTTACCCTCCTGAGGGGTGTATCTTCGTTTGAACTCATTTTCTTTGCGTTTTACCCTTCAAATTTTTGCTAAGTTGTGGGGCTTCCTCTTGTTCTTTTTCAAGAATAAATCCTTTTTCAAGGGGGATGCTCAAATGCTCCTCTTTAATAAGCTTTCATCACAAGGTTATTCGTGGTTATGGTATGGCTTCCCATAGACGGCGCCAATCTATTGACCTCAAAAAATGTTGCCAACAGATGCCGGACCTACCCGCACACATGTGAGCAAAAGTCCAACACGCTAAGATATGTGGACGGTCTAAAACGGAAAGATCAAGGGCGTGGGAGTAGCTCAACGGCGCGGGACGAAAGCGTTCAGAATCCAGCGGGATTGTTCGTGGACCGATTGTACAATAATTACCAATCGCTGTTTGTGAATGTGTATGTAAATATGCGTAAATTCGTATTGTGTTGCAAGATAATAAGAAAGAGAGAGTAAAGTGTGGTTTCTTGTATTGATTCTTGCATCAGCCTTTCAATGGGGTACTTGGGGGAGTATTTATAGTGGTACATATGAAATGGTAGCCCTTAGATGAGGTGGCACGTGGCCTCATCTCTTTACTTTGAACGTCTAATCCTAGGCATCATCCTTGACTAGTTAGCTTGCTGTGCATTTATTGCCTATGCAGAACCCCCATACTAATGATAAGACTTAACATTTATACTTATGACAAACGTCCTATCAATCATTCAAGTAAGATCTTTATGCAGAAGATCTCTTGGGAGAAGTGATCATGAAAAATGCTCCTTTATGGTTCGGAGGCTTCTGCTTCGGCTACTTTCACATTGCCTCGATATATGGGCCTCAGCATGAAGGGCCTCGAAAGCTTCATAAGAGGCTAATATATGGGCCTTGGCATATATTGGCATAGGCATTTGTCGACCTTGGTTGGAGGGCCTCGTCTATGTAAACCACCTCAGCTTCAGTGCCACGTGGTTCGGCATGAGTTGACTGTGGGCCCCGGTGGGTTGCCCAAGTGTGCAAACACGTAACAACTTCATTTGACTATTTAGACATCATAAAGTCAAATAAAAATCTTAATTGATATCTTCTAATTGATATTTTTTGCCCATTTAATAAAATAAAAAATAATTAAAATATTTTTTCTATTACTTATTATTTTATAGCTAAATTTTTTTTATATATTTCGTAACAAAGCTTAGAAGAATATCTAATTATATTAATGAAAGATATAATTTTCTAACAAAATTAAAATGATAATATGCTTGCCAATGTGATAGGAAAACTTTATTTACGGTCAAAACTTTACATATAGCATTTTCTCAACTTACATTTTGCAATATTACAACAAAAACAACTTTTCTTAATTTATTAAAAAAGAAATCACTTTACAAGCTTACCATTAAAAACGGTTAATAGACCAAAACATGCCTATTTCTACAGATGTTGTGTTTGAGTTCTGGTTGGAATTTTAATTCAAGTGAACAAAGAATAAGCCTATTTATTTCTTGTTCCGAAGGTTCCAACTATAGGAGAACCAGGAACAGAGAGCTATCCTCCCTTTCCGCCCTACTCCTTGGTCTTAAGAAGATTCCTTTTCGAGAGTGATTCAACATTCCCAAACGCAGTATACAACTCTCTGTTGCACTAACACCAATAGGCATTAACTGAAAGAAAAAAGAACTAAATACTATATTTTACTTTGATGTGGGTGGAAAAAAATGTAAATGAAAGATCCCATTGAATTGAAATAGAGCCCCGTATTTGTTTTAGAGAATCTCTTAATTGTTTTAGAGCAACTAGAAAGAGATTATTTAACAAGAAAGAATAAATAAATAAATAAATAAATAAATAAATAAATA
>NC_036253.1:4596349-4596770 GCF_002742605.1 Olea europaea var. sylvestris | reverse complement strand
TTACAAGTAACTAAAAATTTACTTCCAGAATTAAGAGAACAAATACTATATAGAACTTTAATCTCAGAGTTTAGAGAAGAATATTTTATAGATAGATTTGATTATATTTTTAATTTAGAATTAAAGTTAAGAATTGAATTAGATAATATAGACTATTCCTCAGACAATACAAGCTTTTCATTAGATTCTTATTATTATTCAGATTAAAAACTTAAAACTGGATCTTTTGTTAAAAGAAATTAATAAACTAACTGGAGAACTTAGTAACTTAGGAAAAAGAATCCTTAATATTGAAAATGATATTAATAAAATCTGTGAAAACTTAGATTTCATTAAAGAACAGAATTTAACAATTATAAATAAAATTTCTAAAGCAGAAAATAAAGAAAAATTCCCAGATCTTAAGACCACAGAAGCAATA
>NC_036253.1:4584411-4587751 GCF_002742605.1 Olea europaea var. sylvestris | reverse complement strand
CTTTCTTTACTACACTCACATTCTTTTTCTTTTTCTATTATCCCACCACGCTTCTCAGCAAACTCTGATGGAATAATCTTATTATATGTAGGTGCACAAAGTGTAAATTTTTGTAATTGCATGTAATCTTTACTAATTATTATACTTCCATTATCTTTAAGTAAGAAACTTAGTCCTAAGATTAAATCTGTGTTTAAAGATAATTCTCTTACCCGTACTGAGTCTTTTGGTAAACTATATTCTGTACTTCTTCCACAATTAGTTTCAAAACTAATTCTTGCTGGTTTAAGAATATCTTGGTAACTATAAAAATTCCCATCCATTTGTTGGGCTTCTATAGGTTCTTTAGATTTTATAATATATTTTTCTGGTATAATTCTTTTATTAATTATACAGTGGCTACATCCTGAATCTATTAAGCCTAAACAAACTATTTCATAATTTTTTATTCTAACATAACACTTTACTTTAATACTTTTTAATTTTTCTGAATTACAAAAAACTTGAACTAATTCTGATTGTTCAGTAATAATTTCTGGAGTTTTTCCTTTTTTATCAATTTCAAGAAATTCTAATTTCTGTAAAATATATCTTTGCATATCTTCTAAATTTTCTATTCTTTTTCTTAATATTTTTATTTCTGATAATTCTATTTGGATTATATCATTTTGTTCTTTTTCAGGTTCTATTAATTCTTTCTGTATTAAGCATTTTTTACAAGCTTCTGAAAAACAAATTTTACACTTTACTCTTAATTTTTTACTAGGATACCATCTACAAATAAAACATGGTATACTGTCTGAACCTGTTTCTTTTATCCAATTATGTTTACATTCTAATTCTATATCCATATATTCTAATTCTTCATCTGAATCTGATAAATTTTTAATATTTGAAAATTCTTGTATAAAATTTTCATAATCTGATTTTTCATCTAAAAAATCATAATTATGGGTACCTTCTATAGATATTATACTATATACTGATTCTTTATCTGAAATATATTCATCTATTTCTAATAAATCTTCATTAGTACATTCTACAAGAGTACTTCTTTTATCATTATTATTTATCTTTCTTGGACATGTTTTAGCTAAATGATCTATCTCTCCACAAACATAATAATTTAATTTATTAGGATAATTTCTTTCTGGTTTATATTTTCTTACATGTTTATTTTCATCTAAATAAGGTTTTCTTCTATTAGATTTTCTAAGATAATATCTTTTCTTATAAGATTGGTAATTTTTCTTATTATCATATTTTCTCTTATTCTTTTCTTTAAACTTATTTCCATAAGTCTGAGGTGTATAAATATCTTTACAAAATTTATAATCTGTCCTTTTAAGTTGGTTTTGTATTTGTAATTCAATACATTTTTCTTCTAAACATTGCATTATAAATTGTGTCCTAATTCCTATACTCCATAATGCATCTGGTCTTTCTTTAACATTTTTATTTTCATTCCATTTCTTTGTTATTTCTAATCCTAAAGGTCCTGGTAGTTTATGAAATAATTTTTTACCTAATTCTTGATTAAAAGTATTTCCTGAAATAGAGACTAAATAATAATATTCATTTAAAAATTGTTTAACTTCTTTTCCATTAGTCCATCTATTTAAACTAAGTTGTTCTAAATTTCTTATAGCTTTATTTTGGATTATTAAGTGTCCTGTATTAGGATCTGCTCCTGTTAGTAATTCATGTATTTTACTAAAAAAATTATAAGGATTATTTCCTAATAATACAAGTGCTTCAAATTCTGATTGTTTATCTCTTTTATAAGCTTCCCATGTAGCTTTAGTACTTTCTCCTAAAAAAGTTTCTAAATATCTATACATTTCTAATGGTTCCATATTTTCTGCTAATCTAATATAATGACCTATTACCGTATTCTTCCAAACTTCTATTGTATTATTCCACATCTGAGGATCATGTGCTGTTATATTTAATAATTGTGGTTTGTGAGGTGTTTGAAATTCTATTTTAGGTTCTAAGGGTCTAACTTTTCCTCTAGCTATATAATTTCTTTCTTTATCACTATAATTTGTAACAGGTATTCTAGGAGGATGTCCACTATGATATTGATATGGTTCTGATTCTGTTTTAGGTTGCATAACTTCATCTGCTAATTCTTTATAATTACTAATTTCTGATGTTTCTGTTATGTTATCATTTTCTTCTATATTAACTCCTACTCTTATATTTTTAAAATTATCATAATATAAATATTCTATTTCACTTATTTGTTTATTTAAAAACAAATGATCTTCTAATTTTAAAAGTTCTGTAGGAGACAAGTTCATTTCTAATTCTTTAGGATATATTATTCTATCTTCAATTTCTATTTCTACTTTATTAATAAATTCTTCTATATTCTGATTATACTGAGGTTGTCTATGTAATATTCTTTCTATAATATTTGTACTTATATTAGAAGTACTATGTCTTCCTCTATCATAAGGTTCTGAAGATGATCCTACTTCACTAATGGTTCTTGATCTACGTGGAAAATTATTCATATTTATAAAAAGTTGTAGATAATTTTCTAGTTACTTTTTCTTTACCTGTATTTTTTAAACTTAGTTTATCTAAATTTTTTATTATACTGTCAATTTCTAAATTTGGTTTATTTTCTATATTATTTAATTTTTTATTTATATTTTCTATTGCTTCTGTGGTCTTAAGATCTGGAAATTTTTCTTTATTTTCTGCTTTAGAAATTTTATTTATAATTGTTAAATTCTGTTCTTTAATGAAATCTAAGTTTTCACAGATTTTATTAATATCCTTTTCAATATTAAGGATTCTTTTTCCTAAGTTACTAAGTTCTCCAGTTAGTTTATTAATTTCTTTTAACAAAAGATCCAGTTTTAAGTTTTTAATCTGAATAATAATAAGAATCTAATGAAAAGCTTGTATTGTCTGAGGAATAGTCTATATTATCTAATTCAATTCTTAACTTTAATTCTAAATTAAAAATATAATCAAATCTATCTATAAAATATTCTTCTCTAAACTCTGAGATTAAAGTTCTATATAGTATTTGTTCTCTTAATTCTGGAAGTAAATTTTTAGTTACTTGTAATACAGCAAATAAATAATCTATATGTTTATATTTTTCTAAAGAAATAAATTCTAATCCGTATTCTAAAATCTCTTCTATTTCTTTATAAAAAGTAAAGCTATAAATTATTTTTTCTGTATTCAAAGATAATATTTTAGAATTATATCTAAAATTTTCTAAATCTATAGATAAAATTCTAAAAATCATAAAACAAATAACAAAATTTAAAGATAGAGTTATACCTTTCTAGAAATATACTACTGTCTTTCTGCA
>NC_036253.1:4500815-4584223 GCF_002742605.1 Olea europaea var. sylvestris | reverse complement strand
TTCTTCTTTTGATAAAATAATATATATATATATATATATATAATATTGCAAAATGTAAGTTGAGAAAATCTGGTGTGTAAGATGGAAATACAATAAATGGATGGTGTATTTTGTAAATTTTTCTTTTTATTTTAGTTGTTTTAGCCTTTTAGCTCACATACAGGTAATGTTCTAAAAGGCGTAATGCATGGCGATGCGTTGATGCCAAGCTAAGAGCAATGAAAGATTAGGCGGCGAGCACTTGCTTGGCCATAGCTGATGTTCTTCCTCATCTGTGAAACTCTACAATCTTCATCTGGAATTCTGGACGGAACAGGGAACGAATTCTCAAAAAAGAAATGGAATGCTTATCTTTGGTTTCTGACCTTGACCAAAAACTTGCAAATGCATAAAAAAAACGTTTTTTTATTTTAATATTATTTTAACTTTTTAATCAATAAAAATTTATTTAATAATTATAAATTATTTAATAATTATAAGTTTTAACTTAGAAGAATTGTAAAATAAAAATAAAAGAAAAAGAAAAAAATCTAATAATGCGTGCATTGGCGCCTTAGCCTCGCCTCGCGTCAATGCACTATTTAGAACACTACCTATAGGCTAAAATACACAGTGTATTTACACTTCACTTATCTTTTTTTGTTAAATTTTCACTTTACATACTATACTAATAGTGTGGTAATAGAAACAACTTTTACTTAAAAAATGACAACTTTGTCACCAAAAATAGTTTAATAAATCCCGCCATCTGTATTGCATTGCTTTACGTACCAGATTCTAACTATATTTTATTCTTTGAGTTGAATTACGGGTTAATTATGTTTATGTAAGAAATAGATAACTTGGGAATTAAAAACAGAGGAAGCTGGAAACGCGTAAAAATGAAGAATGAATATCTTTGTATTTCATCTGAAAGTGATACAAAACGTGGGCTATATATACACAACTATGCTAACAAAATTTGTTACAAAATATTCCAGCAAGGTGAAAATCTAACTTAATTACAACAGAATTACACATCAGCAGGAGCATCTTCTGGAACCTTCCTTGCGTCTGAATTGATTTGTGTATGCTCCAATATCCCCCCGCAAGATGGAGTATAGAGGTTCTCTATCCCCATCTTGGATAAATATGACCGAAGAACACAAGAGGGAAGAGCTTTAGTGAATATATCAACAAGCTGAGAATGGGTGTTAACATGGTATGTTTTTAGGCTGCCATCCCAAATTAGGTGGCAATCCAATTCTATGTGTTTCGTCCTTTCGTGGAACACGGGATTAGATGCTATATATATAGCAGCTTGATTGTCGCAGTATAAAGAACTCGGCTGAGGATGACTGACTTGCAAAGCATGAAGAATGTACCGAAGCCAAGTGAGTTCGCAGCAAGTACTTGACACAGCTCTGTACTCCGCTTCAGCTGAGGAGCGTGATACTACCGATTGCTTCTTGGAACGCCAAGACACCAAAGACCATCCAAGAAGAACACAATATCCAGTGACTGAGCATCGGGTGTCTGGGCAAGAACCCCAGTCAGAGTCACAATATGCTCTCAGATTCAAGGCCGAAGAAATGGAGAAGAAAAGTCCTTGTCCTGGGGAAGATTTAATGTATTTAAGGACCTTATGTGTAGCATGTAAATGAGATACAGTAGGAGAAGCCATGAATTGACTAAGACTGTGAATGGCATAGCTTAAGTCTGGACACGTGATTGTGAGATAGAGTAATCGTCCAATCAAGCGCCGATAAGCAGCAAGGTCAGCAAGGGGTTGGCCCGAGTGTTTGCTCAATTTCAAATTTTGTTCCATGGGAATCTTAGCAGGTGTAGCACCAAGAAAACTAGAATCTGCAAGAATATCCAAAGCATATTTTCATTGACAAATGACAATCCCACGCTGTGAACGAGCTACCTCAATCCCCAAAAAATAACGAAGGTTCCCAAGGGATTTAATGCGGAATTTAGCACTGAGAAAATCTTGCAAAGAGGCAATGGAAGTCAAATCTGAACTAGCAACAATGATGTCATCAACATACACCAACAATGCTGTAAAAGAGTAATTTGTGGCTAGTGTAAAAAGACTATAATCTACCTTGCATTGTTGGAAACCAAAATCAAGAAGAGCACTGGAAAAGGTGGAGTACCATTGACGGGAGGCTTGTTTCAAGCCATAAAGACTCTTAAGTAGTTTGCAAACTTGCCCAGGTTGCCCTTTGGAATAACCAGGAGGTTTTTTCATGTAGACTTCTTCATCAAGGCTACCATGAAGGAATGCATTTTGAACATCAAATTGTTTTAAATGCCATCCTCGTACTACAGCAATAGCCAACAAACATCTTACAGTCCCAAGTTTAGCCACGGGGGAAAATGTATCATGAAAGTCCACTCCCTCTTGTTGCGTGTAGCCCTTAGCAACTAGGCGTGCCTTGTGACGTTCTAATGTACCATCAGAATTATATTTCAACTTGTGAACCCACTTACACCCTATGGCACGCTTATTAGGAGGAAGAGTGGTGAGGGTCCAAGTGTGATTCTGTTCAAGGGCAGAGAGTTCAGTTTCCATTGCATCAAACCAGTTAGGGTCCTTAATTGCCTCATCATAGGTAATTGGTTCAGTGTGACTAGAGATTGAAGTGGTGAAAGCATGAAATGTGGGTGATAATCTTTGATAAGACAAAGAATGAGTAAGAGATGAAGGTTTACCTGAAGTAGAAGAGCTCATCTTAGGCGACGATGGAAAATGGTGAGTTGAGTTAACCTGTATGGGTGAAATTGAAGAAGCCTGTTGACAATGGAAATCTTGCAAGTACTTGGGAACTGTACGAGTTATGGTGGACTTTCGAAGAGCAACATGAGTTGAAGAACAATCTGTTGTGTGAGAAGAGGTAGTAGAAACTTGGAAAGGAAAATATTTTTCATGGAAGATGACATTACGAGAAAGGAAAATGGTATTGGTGGCCAGTTCAAGAAGTTTATAACCTTTTACTCCAAAGGGATATCCTAGAAAAACTGACTTTCTGCTTCTAGGGTCAAATTTTCTTCTTCCATGTGCTAGAGTGGATGCAAATGCCAAGCAACCAAAAACACGTAAGTGAGAGTAAGAAGGCTTATGTACAAACAAAATTTCATATGGAGTTCTGTTTTACAGCAGGGGTGTAGGAGTCCTATTTATTAAATGTACAGCAGTCATTACACATTCATTCCAAAATTGCATAGGAACTCCAGATTGAAACCTAAGGGCTCGTGCTATCTTCAAAATGTGCTGATATTTTCTTTCTACCAAACCATTTTGTTGTGGTGTTTTAACGCAACTTTTTTGGTGAATAATACCCTTTTTTGAGTAGAAGTCTGGAAGAGAAAACTCAAGTCCATTGTCACTACGTAAAATCTTGATTTTAGTAGTAAATTGTGTCTCAACCAAGTTGGAGAAGGAAATAAGACAGAACTTCGCATCTGATTTTCTTTTTAACATATATGTCCATGTACTTCTAGAAAAATCATCAACTATGGTCAAAAAATATCGTGTCCCATCATGAGCTTCGACTGCATAAGGTCCCCAAAGGTCTACATGAACTAAATCAAATAATCGTGAGGTTTTATGTGTGCTAGTGGGAAAAGGCAAGCGATGTTGTTTTGCAAGTGGACAGACATGACAAACATGAGATTTCATTGATTGAGTATTAGAAAATACAATTGGATCTTGAATAAGTTGAATTCTGAAATTAGAAATGTGGCCTAACCGATAATGCCACAAATCAAATTCTACAGGAGAATGCATAACAGAAGCTGAAATGAAACTATTCTTGGTAAAACTGGAAAGAGAATGTTCAAGATCAGTGGGAGAAACTCGGCTGGGTTGCAGGTGATATAGGCCATGCTCAACTTTACCCTTCCTAATTGTTGTCCAAGATGAAAGGCCATGTATCAAACATTCATTAGGTAAGAAAACAAGGCAACAATGTAATTGCGAAGTAAGCCTTTTAACAGAAATCGGATTAAAGGTAAATGAGGGGACACAAAGGACATCACGCAAAATTATGGTCTCAGTTATCTGCACAACTCCTATATGTGCAACAGGAGAAAAAGCTCCATTGGGCATTCTAACCGAGTAAGAAACTGAAGAAGTTATGGAAGTAAAATAGGAGATGTGACAGATCATATGATCCGTAGCGCCAGTATATATAATCCAAGTAGGTTGTGGAAGCATATAACTTTGTGTGTTCTGAGCTGAAAGGCAAAGTGATATACCAGACATGGATGGTGAAGGATCAGGTGTGGAAGTCAATTTCTGAACATGATTAGCAGATGGTACAGCAGTAGAGGACTCCTTAGCTTTAAGCAATGTAAGCAGCTCATGATATTGACCGTTCCTCAGTGAAATTAGGTTGGTATCCTCAACATTGTTGTCATTACCACGTTGGACTGAAGTTTGATTGGCATAAGCTGCAGTTGGTTTTTCTTTACCATGAAGCTTATGACTCGGGGGATACCCATTAAGCTTGTAACACTTTTCAGCAATATGTCCGGCAATATGACAGTAGCTACAGATTGGTGCCTCAGCATTTCCTTCCTTACAACAAGAATCAAAAGTGTGACCTGTAATTTTGCAGTAAGTACAATATGGTCTTTCCTTTTTAGAGCCTGATGAATTTAAAACAGACTTAGAGTGACCAAAAAATTTTCGTGTGACCAGTGTAACAGATTCAATGGAGGATGTAGGTGAATTTATTATCCGTTGTCTCTCCTGTTGTTGAATGTAGGAGAAAACCTTAGTTATGGATGGTAAAGGGTCCATTAGCATGATCTGGTCACGAACATTAGAATAAGACTCATTTAATCCCATCAAAAACTGCATTATGCAGTCACGTTGATATCTTTCTAGAATCAACTTTAGTTTGCCATAGGTACATTCAGGTAAGAGATCATACACCGAGAGCTCATCCCATAAACTTTTAAGTTTACCATAGTCAATACTCACAGGATCTTCTTCTTGAATTAGGTTTGATAAGGCCTTCTTCAGTTCATAAATCCGAGAGCCATTTTGATGTGAAAATCGCTCTCGTAACTCCGTCCAGATTTCATTTGCATTATCCACAAAAGCTACACTAGATCTGAGTTGTTGGCTGAAGGAGTTGTAAATCCAGGACAAAATCATGTCATTGCAACGTTCCCATAGCTCCAAAAGAGGATCATCAATGGTGGTGGGTTTCTTCAAAGTTCCATTGATGAAACCAAGTTTATTCTTAGCTCGTAAGGCTCGTTGCATAGCCCGTGCCCGGGTTTCATAATTTGTAGTGTTGAGCAGTTCGGTGATGAGTATTGTTCCGGGGTTGTCTGAGGTTTCAAATCGATATGGATTGGAAGGATTTGCAAGATTGGTATATGGGTTGGTATTTGGTTGTATCATGCTGTTGCCCTCCTCTGTCACAGTCTTGTTATCCTCTGCCATGGCTCTGATACCATGTAAGAAATAGATAACTTGGGAATTAAAAACAGAGGAAGCTGAAAATGCGTAAAAATGAAGAATGAATATCTTTGTATTTCATCTGAAAGTGATACAAAATGTGGACTATATATACACAACTATGCTAACAAAATCTGTTACAAAATATTCCAGCAAGGTGAAAATCTAACTTAATTACAACAGAATTACACATCAGCAGGAGCATCTTTTGGAACCTTCCTTGCGTCTGAATTGATTTGTGTATGCTCCAATAGTTTAAGTAATCGAGTCAATGATCACTGAAATTATTTTCTTACATTAAAATTAAAATTTATACATATGTTACAACATCAAGTGTCATGTATCATCATACAATATTATTTATTAAGTCAAGTTAGAAAAAAATATTGTTAAAAAATAACGAGAGTTTACCATGACATTTAAACCTAAAAATTGACAGAAACTAAAAGTTGCATTATGTTTTATCACCTGAACATGTTTAATCCTCAATCCTTAATTCCCCAAATTTCCTAACCTGCTGTAACATGTAAAATATTATTATTATTATTATTATTATTATTATTATTATTTTATTTTTTAAAATGAGTGACAATTTTAAACTGTAGTGACTATTATAATGAGAAACTAACTTCAATGAGCATTAACGTAACTTCTCAAATCTTTAGTGATTACTTCGTAAATATCTCTTTGATTACTATTCATTTTCATCTAAACTTTTTTCATCGTCAATTGTATGTCCTTTGAAAAATTAACATTTAGTTGAGTCTTCTCATTACATCATTTGCATAATATTGTTTCTATTTTCGTTTTTATACAAAATTATACTTTTATCAACATATCTATGCTCCTGTTCGAGCTCTATTTTTTCAAAAATGTATTTTTTCAAAACTCATTTTCAACTATACAATATCCCATAAAATAATATTACACAAAATCATTTTTTTTTAAAAAATCCTTATTTTTAACCACACATTCTTTAAAAAATCACTATTCAAAAATATATTTCCCTTAAGATCTCATTTTAATAAAATCCAAATAGGGGCTATATATCCTTCTCTTCTGTGGAGCTTTGTCATAGAAAAAGAAAAAAAGAAAAGAAAAGAAAATTCTACTCAAATAGGGCCTAGAGCTCAATAAATTATTCGCAGCATATCCTACATATATAAAAGAGTGAATGCATTGGCTGTAGGCGTAGATTCAGCACCTGGTGAGTACCCGCGACCGTTCGTGATGGATCCGTTGGAATGTTCAGTTTTGCCGCAAGGTAGCAAGCGCAGCGTCGCTTCGCAAAATGCAAAGACAGGGCCGAAGGAGGAAGAAAGAAGATGACTTCCATTTTTTTTCTTTAGGGCTTAGGCTGATGATCGGAATTGGCCGGGTCTCTTTTTGTTTAAAAAAAAATTAGGCCCAATAGAGGATCCATCATCCATGGTGTCAATTTGCCCCAACCCAAACTCCAAATCCCCTATATTTGAAAGTTGAAAATGGCAGAACAAACTGAACAAAGAGCCAAAGACCCAAACCCAAAGTGCAAACCCTTCCTTCCATTTCCCTATTTCCATTCGAAGCAGAAGCAGTCATGGCGCCTCACACCTGCGAAGTGGGAACTGGGAAGTGCGACTGACTTGTGTTGCAACACTGGTTGGAAGTATGCAGTTTTCTGGAAACTCAAGCATCGATCATGAATGTGAGTCCTTTTATTCTTTTATCTTGTTCTGAATGTTAGTCTTACTTGATGCGAGATATATTGTGATTTTGACATATGTACTTTGTATTGTTTTTATTTTTTTGGGGAAAAAAGTCGTGACGACATAGTTACTTTGTAGTGTTGGTTTGCTTTTATAAGGTCACTAGCCGTTCACTTGGTTAAATGTACAATATCACATTTATTTGTTATTTCAATTGAAATATATAAAAGGAATCATTGTCTTTTTTAGCAAAATCCTTGCAAAAAAATTGCTAAATCAACAGAGAATATTTGAATTAAATGCTAAATTAGAGAGGAGATCAAATATAGTGCCACAACAGAGAGAGAGAGAAAGGAGAAATTTTTAGATTACAGGATGTGACTAACAAGTAATTTTGGCCATTAATTTTGCGGGTAACAATGAGAATTGAAGTGTTGTAATGGAAAACCCAAGCATCGGCCACTGGCTAATATGAGCTTAGATTATCAGTTCCTAAAACTATCTTTCTTGTGATGGAGATTCCCTAAACCTGGTTTTTGGTGGCGCATCCCCTCACAAGAACTACCCTTTGAAGAGGAAAGGGAAAGCTATGGACTAAAAAGCTTCTACCCATCTTTTGGGACACCTCATCTTGCCAGTTTATATTACCATTAGGCTGAAGTGTTTGGTGTTTTCTTCATATAGAAAAGCAAATTAGTAGTTATTATTGAGGTCCGAGAATTGTGATTTTTTAATCAATTCTTATTGAAAATTAAATTGGAGACAATCGACGATCAACGGTCAAAATTAACATCCGCTCTAACTGAACTTTGATGATGCATTAGCCCCTGATTGGATGGACACGTATCACCAATATATTGTCATATACTTTTATTTATTTTTTATTGTGTTGGGCGAACTAGCCGTAGTCATACCATTTCTCCATTTTTTCACTCAATCGACTATTCTTCTGCTCTTCTTCATCTTCTTTCCTTTCTTTCCATAAATCAAAAAATTATGGATTATAATTTGCTCAATTGCACATGCTATTATTACAAGTTCATCAGTTTCTCAGATATCGACTTGCATTCTAAGTATTTTTGTTCTATTCTTTTAAGCATAATATAAAATAAAATAAATTGTATGCATCTAATACTTTTTTTCTTTTTTAATAATTGAAACTAGCATTGCAAGTTTTTGTATACATGAGATTCCTTCTTCTTCCTCCTTGAAATCAAGTTGCAGACTACTGGTTTATGGAAATTTCTTTTTATTTATCTTTTCATTTTGTATTTTTTTTATTGGTGAATTGATGGAAGTTCGAACAATTTAATACCTTAGTTTGATCTAAATTGGCAGAGAAATCTAGATTTTAAAATAATAAATTTGACTCAAAATAAGTGCAGCTGAGCAAAGCCCCACGTTGCTAGCTCTTGTTTATTTATGTTTTTTTTCTTCAGATTATTAATGTTTTGAAGTTTGGAGATTTCTTTTCTATCAAAGAGTTTATTTGATCTTTGATTTTATATTTTAAAATTTCATGTTGAGATATGTCTAAATTATTCAATATCACAAACAGTATATGAAGTTTATGTCCTGGAAAAGATGACACCTAGATTAGTCCATCTGTTTGTGTCTTGGATGGAGGTTTGAAGATTGATGTTTTTCATGGATGAATGGCGGTTTGGGGTTCTGTTATCTCCATCTTGGATTTTATTTTTCGTTTTTCTTTTTTTAATTTGTTTTGTTCATGTTATAAATAAATTTTTTCGATTTAAAATTCTTTTTAATTCTTCTCTCTCCATGATAAAACTTAATTTTTCAATTTTAATTAAATAATATTTTTTATATTTTTTTATTTAATTTTTGTAATTTTCTTTTGTTTAATTTGTCTTGTTTTTATTATATATTTTTTGAAAATTGTTTTAAATTTTTTTAATTATTTTCATTTTATGAAAAAATCGATGAAAAAATATTTTGAAATTCTTTTTAATTCTTTTCTATTTATGATAAAACTTTATTTTTTTCAATTTTAATTAAATAATATTTCTATATTCGTTATTTGATTTTTGTAACTTTCTTTTGTTTAATTTATTTTGTTTTTATTATATTTTTGGAAAATTGTTTTAAAATTTCTTTTTTCTTCATATTATAAATAATTTTTTGTTTAATTTAAATTCTTTTAAATTAAATTTTGAAGAAGTTTTCTCCCTTTATGGTTGCGCCTATATCTACATTATTTTCCAATGTTCTAATTACATTCTTGCAATCTTGCAAAATCAGATATTTGGAAGAAGGTTGATACATGAAATTACATTTAACATTTTAAGCCATAATTTACGATTCTACGGAGTGCCTGTCAGCATGAGAAATTATTTTTAATGCAATAGTGTAGATATTGTTATATTGCATATCTTGGTGATATTTCATTATTATAATCATAGCATGGATTAGGGGCAAAGTTTGAGTGTGCTAAATCATATTTTAGGTTGAGTTAACGTATATAGAGAAGTATATTCCGCATAAAAAATTATCCTACAAACTTTTGCACAGGGACATGGCTTGTACAAATATATGCAAATTCTCAAATGTTCATATGAAAAATGAAAAATATACAGAGAAAATTAATGAAAAATAAGTCAATTTCAACGAATTTATGAATACCTTTCAAGTTAATAAAACAATTTTTCTAAAGTTTGCATACACCTATTTTAAACACTAACCAATTAATTGCACGTTCACTCACTGGTACCCAATCCACTCGGCGTTCTTAACAAACATTTAATTTATAAAATTTCCTCAACCAAAGAAGTAGATTGTTTTAAATTTATATTCATTGAGTGAAAATTATTAATTGAAAGATAGCATCTAAGACTTTTTCTTTTCTTTTACAGTGTAGGAAGAGTCAAACGATGAAATTTCTATACTTTTCAAGACTTTATTAATTTACTATAATTAATTTTTAATTATTAATTTTAAGTTTGGAAAAAGAAGATAATAAATTTTATAATTTCACATAAAAAAATATCATTTAAATAAAACATTTAATGAAAAATCAACAATTGAAAAACAGTAGCAAAATATTATATAAGGTAATAATTGTTATTTCAATTAAGGGTATTACCATATTTGTATTTTCTCTTTTATTAATTTATATTTATGAATGAGGCTTCAGTAACTTACATGAATATATAAGATTATCTTATTATAAAGACATTCTTCTCATCTCACAATTACATGAGTCAATGTAAAATTATTTTCTATAACATATTCCCTATGCGAGTCAAGAAACCAAACAAGTAGGTCCACTTTTACCCTTTTTACCATCAAAACTGCTACAAGTATATTTTCGGGTTACATTATGGATTACCCTCTTCTATGTGGGATGATCTACACCATTGATTTTCCCTCCACTTTCTCTATCAATGCACAAATTCCCCCAACGTACTATCCTAGTATAAATTATATTGATTTTTTTTTTCTTTTCTTATTTCTTAAGCTTCTGATTTTCATATTTTTGTCGGATAATTGAGTTGTAGTTTCAAACTTTTTTAATTAATAATTATAGTTATGGTTACAAACTTGTCAAATTTTTGTAACTTTTACTTTTAACATTTCATTTGTAACAATGTTGATCCAAACCTTTCAATTATGTGCCATAGAAGGACATTGGGATGAAATCATCTAGCTGATTGTTAGTTTACTGAAAGTATAGGATCTAACCACAGATCAATTTTAAAATGTCAAAGTGGTACCTTTACATTTTCTACATGAAATAATTAAATAAAAAGAAAAAAATGAAAATGCACCCCAACTCACCCACACGTTACCAACACCTTATTGATGATACAAAATACTAAATCTTAATTAGAAATCTAAGTTACTGTCTAGTATTGCCTCAACATCCATCCTAAGTTTTTCTTCAAAACACGATATTGTGAGAGCTTTATCATTGAAAATCAACTTCTTGTCGTCTTATTTGTTATTCTTATCTTCATTCACTTCCAAGTCCTCACTTTGCAGTTCATACACAACATCTTGATCTTCTACCGATTTAGATGGCACATCGTTACCTCTTTGATATCCTTATTTTTCTCAAAATTTCATTGGTTCAATCTTTGGCATAGATGTCAATTTTCTTCATCATTATTTTCAACTGCATTCTTTTAATTTAATTATTCTATGTAAGTTACAACTTTACCCTTTTAAATTGGTCAAAAAGTAATCTGGCCCTCAACTTTGGGTTACCTAACGGTCATTTCAACGATTTCTATACAGAGGTTCTTTTGCGGTACAGAACTGAAATGGAGGGACCGACGCTATTATAAATGAAGGTGAAGAATAAAATTGCAATAATTTGAAAGGTTTGGGACCGCGACGGCAATTATCCCTTTATTATTGTTATTAGTTCATCTTCAACTACCGGGTCCCACCTGGTACTCAAATAAATTCTAGTCTTTGTTGTACCGTTGGACGACGAGTCAATTTTGTATTGCTGTCAGGAAATGAGGATCGGCGGCGGGAGTGTTCCGGCAACGGCGGTGACGGTGGCAGTGGCCGTGAAGAGCGCAGAAGGCAAAGGTAGTCAAAGAGCAGTACGGTGGGCGGTGGAGAATTTGATGCCAAAAGCCGATCGTTTTGTTCTAGTTCATATCATGCCCACCATCACTTCAATCCCTACTCCATGTACGATCGTCTAATTTCCTAATTCTCTTTATCTCTATTCTCACGAACACACTAAAATTAGAGTGCTTGTGCGCAGTATAGAATTGCTTTCCTATAGTGATAGAAAACTGAACATTTAACACACTGCTAGTTGGAATAATAATGGTGATTAATTTGGGGACATTATTAAGATCGAAGTGGTCACATGCTTAATTAAGGTGCTAATGAATTCAAAGCGGTTTAATCGCGTTTTCGTGAATTGGTGGAAATGAATCTCATATTGAAGAAGGAATGAAGATTGACTTATTTTTGTATAATTTCATCTCCTTGGATTGTAATTTGGTGGAAAATTCAAGACCACACGGACAGTGGTCACAGAGGTGGTGCAACATACCACCTACGCCAGCCCGAGCCCAACCTGACCCACGCCCTTCTCAAAGGGCGTATTGGACACTCTAGAGGCACTCCTTGAACTTTGAGCTGAAAAGCCTTAAAGTTTTCAGAATTGTTACCAGCATGCAGTGACACGGTACAAGGATAGATTAATTTTGGCCTAATTATTTAAATTTCGATTTATAATCGGTTACATGTACTATTCACATGAGCCATTAAGGTCAAGAACTGTTTATGTGAATGGTACAAAGTTTTCACTCGAACCCTGGAGCATGTTATTATTGACAAGAACCTGTGAGTCTGTAATAGGATATAAGTGATAGCACGGTAATATATATAATATATATTCAGCATAATAATCTATATTTATTTTCCTTATTGTTTTAGTTTCCTAGTTTGGTAAGTTTCCTTATAATATATAAACTAACGTGGCTCATTATTTACCCTAATTTTTGGTGGCTCGATAATATGTCTTCCTCTTTGTCTCTAGTTCTTCTTCTTCTCTGGCGGGTTTATCAAATTAGTTCGTATTATTTTCATGGTATCAGAGTGATATATCAACTGACTACGTTTGACTTCAGAATGAAGAACAAAGCAAATACAATGAAAGGCTCTGAATGAGGAGCAATTTGGAGGATGCCCATATAATGTTTCAAAGGGTGATAAACTTGAATTGTGAGAAGATGAAATCTTATTAATTAAAAAAAAGTAAGAACTACTTTTCTCCAAAATTTACTAGGAACTTTGGCTGACAAAAGAAGTGAACGAGCAGTTTCTACAATGTGACTATATTTTCATTTAACAACACCATTTTGATGTGTAGTATTAATACACGAGGTTTGATGAATTGTGCCATCAAAAGCAAGCAATTAAGAGAAATCAGTTGAAGTTATGCTACACCCAAGTCACATCTAAAACACTTAATTATAGTGGAGTATTGAGTTTTAATAAGTGTTCTAAAAATCGATAAATAGAAAGAAAGTCAGATTGTCGTTTCATAAGATAAATCCAACAATAACGATTATAATTATCAATAAGGGAACATAATATTGAGACCCTTCTTTTGTAGCAATAGGAGCAGGTCCGCACACATCAAAGTGAACAAGATCAAATGGTGCAAAAGAATAAGAAATACTTCGAAGAAAAAGTAAAGCAAAAAATTTAGCTAATTTGTAACCACTACAATCAGAAATGTCATGAGTTTGTATACTCTTAATTGACTTTTAGAAACTAAAAATTTCAAACGACTAGTGGAAACATGTCCAAGGTGAGAATGACACAAATAAAAACTAGAAGACGATGAATTCAAAGAGAAAGATGACAAATCAACACCAGAGGTTGCAATGTGTGGTGATCTTAGATTGTCCAGAACATATAATCCTCCTTGTCTGCGGCCTATCCCGATCAGCTTCTGGGATCGAGAATCCTGTACATGACTAGTAGTAGAAGAAAACTTAACTAAGTATCCAAAATCACACAATTGACTAATAGAAATAAGATTCAAAGTAAGAGTTGAAACATAGTACATATTTGAAAAATTACGTGTATTAATAGAACCAGCATCTGCTAAAGGCAATGATGTGCCATCAGCAGACATAGACAGGTTAGAAGGACGCAAGTCATTAAAGAATTTTGAGTTAGACGACATGTGTTCGGAAGCATCTGAATCAAATATCCACGAAGAAGAAATACATGAGTGACTCTGCGATGACAAACCTATATGAGTGGAGGCTGACATAATATATGGTTGTGTGGCTAAGAACTTTTGAAATTACTCTGCTAAATCCGTCAACATGAGACTGGAGGAAGATGGTGATCCAAGTATAGACGAGTCACTAAGTGGCATGGTGGCACCTATGTTAGCATCCGAATGATAGGATCGCTGTCGTGATTGGGGCTGCTACTTTTTCAATAACTTAGGAATTGAGACTTCTAATGTCCTTTTTGTTTGCAAAAGTCACACTCATCACTAGCAACTCGTACATAACCTTTGTTATGATTCTATGTGGATGGCCAACACCGAGGTGCTAGATGGAGGAAGAGGTACTTCTCTTGCAAGAGATTTCAAACGTGTTTCCTTAACTACAAGTTCACTAACCATCAAATCAATTGACGGAAGTGGAGTGTGATGTAAGATACTTGAAGTCCCTTAAGGTCACTGCGAAGTGGCATAAAAAATTGATTAATCGCTGCTCCTCTCTATAAGTAATATATTCCTCAAGTGCTTTCAGTCCTGCTGATTTTGTAAAAGCCAACTCACCCCAAATTGAATTCATAGCAGTGTAAAACTCAAAAATACTCATATCCTCCTGATATTAAGCCCGTATATCAATCTCCAACCGATACCATTTTGCAAAGTTAGACTTAGTATATAACTTGTGAAAGTGCTCTCTAACTTCCTTTGTTGTTTCAAAATTCGCTGACTGTGTACCAATACAATAGAATTATGAATCAAAGTGAGAATTTTCATGTTATTTGACTCCCAATTATTAAACTCTGTTATATAATTCTCAGTAGTATTCTCGAATTTCACAACAATTCCACTAACATAACCCCACAACGAAATGGTGTTGCTGAACAAAAGCATAGGCACATTGTAGAAACTGTTTGTTCACTTCTTTTGTCAGCTAAAGTTTTCAATGAATCTTGGGGAGAAACAGTTCTCACTGATGTTTCTTTAATTAGTAAGATTTCATCTTCCCATAATTCAAGTTTATCACCATTTGAAATAATGTATGGGCATCCTCTGGATTACTCCTCATTGAGAGTCTTTAGTTGTACCTTTGTTTTTTGTCTTGAAGTCGAACACAGTAAGTTGATATCTTGCTCTGATACCATGAAAATAATATGAACTTATTTAATAAATTAAGAGACGAAGAAGAAGACATATTATTGAGCACAAATTTGTGTGTTGAAGTCGATCATTTCATCTTAATCCTTCTCAGACAATCCGTGAAATTGAAACAAATCAAAAATCCCTAAATTTGTGTTGAGTGCGACTGAAAATATACAATATCTCACAAGTCCCGATATTGCATATGCCGTTCTTATTGGGCAACTATTGTTTGTATTTTGCGCTATTTTCGTGGTACTTGCTTTCAGAGTCTTTTATTTCCATCGACCTCCTCTTTAGTGATTCGTGCCTACTCCAATGCTGATTGGGATTTGGGCCAATAACCCTACTGATCGCAAGTCACTACTAGTTTTTATATATTTTTAGGTGATTATCTTATCTCTTAGAAAATTAAGAAGCAGATTGTTGTTTTCCTTTCCTCTACTGAGGCCGAGTATTGAGCTATAGCATCCACTACCACCAAGATGTGTGGTTATGATGGTTACTTACAAACATGGGCGTCCTCATTCTTCTCCAACCCCTATGTATTGTGATAATACACGTGCTATTCAGATATCTCATAACTCTGTGTTTCATGAGCGCACAAAGAATATTGAGATTGATTGTCATCTGGTTTGTCACCATCTGCAGATCGGCACCATTTTTCGACCTTTTGTTTTATCGTTGTAGCTAGCTGACTTCTTTACTAAGTCCCATTTGATTCATTGTTTTTGTTTCTTGCGTGACAAACTCTCGTTGCTTTTTACTTTAGCATCGTGAGTTTGAGGGGATGATAGCATAGTGTATGTATTCAACATAATAATATATATTTAGTTTGCTTATTGTTTTAGTTTCCTAATACTATAGGTTTCCTTGTAATATATAAACTAATGGTTCATTATTTACCTTAATTTTTGGCAGCTCAATAATATCTCTTCTCTTCGTCTTTTAATTCTTCTTCTTCTTTGGTTGGTTTATCAAATCAGTTCGTATTATTTTCAATAAGAATTGTAGTTTATTTAAGAGCAACACATGAATGATGAATGATTACCTGGTAGGAGCCCGGGACGGGTTGATTGGCGATTGCTATTGGGTGACCATGGGATAGGCAAAGCCAGGCAAGGACAAAATATATTTTTGTAATGGACTAATATATGGAAGAAATAAAAATTTCCATGAAAACTTATTTTTTTACATATAAAACTACTAACAAGGCTTGGACTGCCCTTGGTTGCCCCCAATCTACGCTTCTTATTTGGTATTAGTGTATGCATGCCCCCTTGCCATATTAGTTTATGGATGTCCCCTTGCCTTCCCTAACTCTCATTAGGGGCCAGAACACCATTATTTCCAATAGTGAGGTTAACATCACATTTTTCTGTCGGCAGAAAGAAATGTATCTTAAATTGGTTTGCTATACATGTTGATTTTAGAGATATCATGTACTTGTATAGTAGGGTTGACTTCCTTTGCCTTATTCTTAGGTCTGATTCTTGATATATAGGAGATTAATATAAAAAATCTTTGGGAGATCTTAATTGAGTAAAAGTTTAATTAGCTACAGAATCTCTAAACTTGTAATTTTAGCCCTTGTTTGAGCCCCATTCTTCTAAAAATTCTTTTTTAAAAACTCATTTTCAACTACATATTCTTCAATAATATAATATTACACGCAAATCTAAAAATTTTCTTTAATTTTTAATCACATATTCTCTATCAATCACTATTAAAAATGCATTCTTTCCCTCAAAATGGGGCTCAAACACGGGTTTAATCTTGAATGTGAATTTGATACTGAGTGGCCATCTTCTCAAGTTGGCAGTGTGATTCTCTAATTCTCATTCTCTTTCGTTTTACTTTCAGTATAAAGAATGAGAGAAGATAAGAAAAATTCAAATAATCTGCTTACCTTTTCTTTCTTAATTTATTCTTCTGAACTTCAAGCTGCTGAATTATATGGTTCTGCTATTTTATTAAATCTTCCTTCTGTATGTTTCCTGCAATGTTCGCCATAAATATTAGAGTAAGGCTAAAGTTGAAAATAGGAATAAGATATTTTCACATTAACAATGTACAGTACATGTGTCCTATTTATAGAAGAAAGAAGGAATAAAATAAAGGAAAGCAAATCTCATACAATATTCTATCTATGGAAAATAAAATCTTCAATAATCTCTCTTATTTTAGTCTAAATTAATTCGGGATTTCCAACATTCCCCCTCAAGTTAGATCATAAATGTTGGAGATAAAATCATCGAACTTCTGTTTTGGTAGTCCTTTGGTGAAGACATCTGCAATTTGTGTTTGTGTTGGGACATATGTCATACAAATAGTTCATTCTTCAACTTTTTCTTTAATAAAGTGTCTGTCCACCTCTACATGCTTAGTTCGATCATGTTGAACTGGATTAAGAGAAATGTTGATTGCTGCTCTATTGTCACAATAGAGTTTGATTGGCAATTTCATTGTGATATGTAATTCTTCCAGGAGCTTTTTTAACCACAGTCCTTCGCACATTCCTTGTGCAACAGCTCTGAACTTAGCTTCAGCACTGCTTCTTGCTACTACATTCTGCTACTTGCTTCTCCAAGTCACTAGATTTCCCCACACAAAGGTACAATAACCAGTAGTTGATCTCCTATCACCAATTGATCCTGCCCAATCTGCATCTGTGTAAATTTCAACCTCTTTTCTTCACCCCTTTTGAAGAGTAGCCCTTTTCCTGAAGAGCCCTTGAGATACCTAAGTATCTTATATACAGCCTCTAGATGACTTTCCTTTGGGGAATGCATGTGTTGGCTAACCTGACTAACAGCAAATGTGATGTTGAGTCTGGTGTGTGATAGGTAGATTAGCTTTCCCACAAGTCTTTGATATCTGTCGACTTCTACCGACATTTCTCCATCTTCGTCCTTTTTCCCCACATCCACAGGAGTATCACTTGGTTTACATCCAAGCATCCCAGTTTCAATTAGAAGATCAAGAACATATTTTCGTTGTGATACGCTGATCCTTTGTCTTGATCTGGTGATTTCCATTCCGAAGAAGTATCTTATTGGTCCCAGATCCTTTACTTCAAAATTCAGTGACAAGGCTTTTCTTTAATTTCTCCATTTCTACTATATTATCACCTGTCAAAATGATGTCATCAACATAAACGATCAGAATAATTTTAGTACTGTCTTCAAAATTTCGAAGAAACATTGTAAGATCCGATTGTCCTTGGTAATAACCTTGACTTTTCAACACTTTTGCAAATCTGTCAAACCATGCTCTCGGTGACTGTTTTAGTCCATATAAAGACTTTTTCAATTTACATACTCGGTTTCTTTCATTTACCTTACAAAAGCTCAGTGGTAATGTCATGAATACTTCTTCTTCCAATTTCCCCGTTTAGGAATGCATTTTTAATATCGAGTTGTTGAAGTGACTAATCCAAATTTGCTACTAGATATAAAAGAACCCAAATAGTATTAAGCTTTGCTACTGGTGCAAATGTTTCTGTGTAGTCAATGCCGTAAGTTTGTGTGTATCCTTTTGCAACCAATCGAACTTTATACCTTTCCACTGTCTCATCGGCTTTGTATTTCAAGTTGAAGACCCATTTACATCCAACGGGTTTCTTTCCCTGTGGTAAGTTCATCACTTCCCAAGTTTCATTTTTTCTAATGCTTGCATTTCTTCCAACACTGCTTCTTTCCATTTCGGAAGTTCTAAGGCTTCGTGATTATTTTTCGGAATCACTATCCTGTCAAGATGAGATGTAAAAGCACGAAATCCTACAGATAGAGCATTATAAGACATGTATTTTGAAATAGGATGAAGTGTACATGACCGTTTTTGTTTTCTGAGAGCAATGGGTAAATCAGCATCAGAAATTTTTTATGCTTCTTGGGGATCTGGAGCTACCATCGGTTCTGACTCTTTTGGTGCTTCAGATGTGAGATTCTCTGAGTACTTTGATTTTTGCCTTCTGGAGTAAACTAGTATTTCCTTATCGTTTTATTTTTCTACCTCTCCCCCTAGATTCAAGTTTCTTTCTGGTAGTGGTATTTTAGTTGGTGGCGTATCAATTGGTGGGATAGGTGACGTATGTTCAGGAGTTGAGAGGTTGAGGTCGAGGAACCGATCTTCATGTGAGATATCCCCCTGAAGATCGTTGGTTGTAAAATATGGGGTATTCTCGAAGAAAGTTACATCAAGGCTTACAAAGGTCCGTTTTGTGGAAGGATCATAACATTTGTAGCCTTTTGTATAGAAGAATATCCAATCAGGATACATTTAATTGCACGGGGATTAAGTTTACTTCTGTGATTGGAGTGAACATGTACGAATGTGGTGCACCCAAACACTCTTAGGGGAAGATTAGAGTGGAGACGAGAATTTGGGAAATATTTTTGAAATTTTTGGAGAGGTGGTGCACCCAAACACTCTTAGGGGAAGATTAGGTGGATGTAAGGACCGCATCCCCCCAGAATATTTTTGGTATGTTCGTAGTAAATATCAGGGCACGAGCAACTTCTAGAAGATGTCTATTTTTTTGTTCGGCAATCTCATTTTGTTGGGGAGTGTCGACACAAGAACTTTGATGAATTATGTCATGAGAATGCAAGAAATCTCCCATGATGTTATTGAAATATTCCGTGCCATTGTCGGTATGTAAAATTTGAAATTGCGTTTGAATCATAGAGTGGAAGTTTATGAACACGGACCGAACATCGGATTTTTCTTTTAATAGGTATAACCAACAAATTTGAGTATGATGGTCGATGAATTTAACGAACCATTTTGCATAATTTCGGTTTGGGACACGTGAGGGCCCCCATACATCACTATGAATCATGGTGAAAGGCTTTGATGGTTTGTATGTGGATTTTGAGAATGTCGTACGTTGATGTTTTGCAAGTTCACAAATTTCACATTAAAGATTGACTGATTTTTTATTCAAAAAAATAGAAGAAAAGAGACGTTTCAAGTATTGAAAGTTGGGATGACCCATTCTAAAGTGTCATAACATAATTTCACTATTTATAAGGACAGACGTAGGATCACAAACTTTAATTTGACACTGTTTATTCACATCAACTTCTTCATAGTCGAGTCCTTCACTTTCCTTAGCACTGCCAATCGTCTTCCCCGATGATAGGTCCTGAAAAACACAGTAAGATGGAAGGAATTTAGTAGAGTAGTTGGAGGTTTTTGTTAACTGGCTTATGGATAGTAAATTGCATGATAAATTTGGAACATGAAGAACAGGTTCTAAAGTTATAGAATCAGAAATTTGAATACTCCCTTTTCCCGTGACAGTAGATAGAGAACCATCCGCAATTTTAACTTTAAGATTGCCAGCACATGTTGAGTATGAAGAGAATAAGTGGTAGGAATCCGTCATATGATCAGACGCTCCCGAGTCAATGATCAATAGAGTGATGGATTTTAAAGCTCTCAAAAAATTACCTCTGTGGGCGAGTGAATTTGAAGGATTATTTGTGGAGGTTTGACTTGACGGTTAGAGAGTAGCGAACATTTTGTAAAGTTGCTCCATCTGCTCGGGATTAAAAGCACCACTGGAACCTTGGGTATTTTCTGGAGAATAATTGACAGATGCTTAATAACCACGATTTCTATTATTTTGCCTCGATTTCCAATCGGTCGGCTTTCCGTGTAAGTCCTGCATGTGTCTTCCTTATGTCCTGGCTTACAACAGTGTTCATACCAGGATCGACCCTTTTGTTTTGAGCCTGACCCCTTTTTATATAGGCCCATTCCGCAGGCCCAACATTAGTAAAATTGAGCCCAACATTAGTTGTAGCCTCGCTTTGAAGTTTTGATGGATCCATTTTAAAAATTAGAGGCCCATTACTTGGAGGCCCAATCCCTTTCACAACCATGCTAGAGCCTTCGATCCCAGACGTTGCAGACCCAAACACGCTGGTTCCATTCATCATAACCTTCCGCCGGTTCTCCTCTCGCCTCACCTCCGCGAACACCTCTCGCGGTGATGGTAGTGGCTGTCGACCGAGGATTCGATCTCTAACATCGTCGAGGTCACGGTGAAGCCCAGTGAGTAATTCAAAAACTCTCTCATTCTCCAACTTTTTCCAGTAATAGGCGTAGTCCTCAGGGCACTTCCACTTCTCTTCCGAACTCAGATCGAGTTCTTGCCAGAGCGCAGTCATCTCAAGGTAGTAGTCGATTACATCCCGTTCTCCCTGCTTGGTTTGCCACAGCTTCGATTTAATTTCAAAAATCTGGGAGGAATTTTCAGAATCCGAATAAATCTCTTTCGTAGCTTCCCAAACATCTTTTGCAGTGGGTAGAAACAAGTATGTCTTTCAATTGTGGGCCTCATGGAGTTGATGAGCCACGCAGTCACCATGGAGTTCTCCGATTTCCACTTTTGAAGGAGAATTGTGTCGGTTGAGGCGGGCATCTTAGTCTCTCCAGTCAGGTACCCAAGTTTGGCTTTTCCATCAATAATCAATTTGATAGATTGCGCCCATTCTCTGTAATTTCGTCCATCCAATTTTTCTACCGTGAATTGAAAGGATGAACCTTCAATTCCTCCACTCATGGCAGAGGTAGCCTCCGTTCCTTCATTAACAGATTCGGATGTCATTGACCCTCTGTTGGTGGTGGCAGTTTCTGTCATTGGAATGGCTCTGATACCATGAAGTTGAAAACAGGAATAATATATTTTCACATTAACAATGTACAGTACATGTGTCCTATTTATAGAAGAAAGAATGAATAAAAGAAAGGAAAGCAAATCTCATACAATATTCTATTTATGGAAAATAAAATCTTCAATAATCTCTCTTATTTTATTCTAAATTAATTCGGGATTTCCAACAAAGGCATAAATGCAAATCAAATGTTATTTAATAAGGTTTACTACATACATTTGATAGGAATTTTGTTTTGCATCTACGATGTATTTAACAGCAGGAAGTAGCATTCCAATCAAGGAGCTGGACACAAGTGTGGCGGAAATATACATGCAAGATATGAAGGCAAAATGTGAAGAAATGTTAACGTCATTTAAGTTTTTATATAAGATGCCAAAGGTGGGTCTTTATCTTCCATTGTCAGTTAGCTTACACATGTTCATTAATTTTAAAGGCCAGTAATCTTGAACTCCCTGTAGATGGAAAGTTTGTTGCTCGAAGGGGACAATCCTGCATTTGCGCTTCTCAGATATATATCTGACTCAAGGGTGACAACTTTAGTGTTGGGATCTTGCTCCTCTAATTATTTTACAAGGTATAGTACTCTACTTACTCAAAGTGAATGTTATATGTTCTACTTCTGGTTGTTCAAATTCACTTTCCTAGGACAGAATTTAACCTTTACAACAATTTTATTTACACTTACACGAGTAACGGAATAAAAGAATAACATATGATCCCATTGATGCTCCACTTCCCTTTGGACATTATTTTTTTATGTCTCCCAAGTCCCACCTAAATAATTGTGCCTATTAGACTAAGATTTTTCACTTTGAAATTGAGGAAATATCGTTTATGTCGATGCAATCTCTTTTGTTTATAGCTTTCCACCATCCTTGTTGCATTAGAACTGCTTATTGAATTTATGATTGTACAGACTTGTGAATGTAGGACTGTGGTAGTTGTCTAGAGGGTTAGTGAATAGATAATTAAGTAAAAGTTAGGGGTGCTTGACTAATTTTAATTTATGGAATCCTTTTTCTTTAAAATGCAAGTGCAACCGAAAATATTCAATAGCATGTTGAGTGCACATGTTGTATGTTTTCTTGAAATCAATTTTGACGGCCGCCTAAGTATATTACAAAGTAAATATAACCATTTAACACAAGTAATATGCTGCTAAGAAATTAGGGAAGATGGGGAAGTGCAAAATGCAAATTCTACTTGTATCGATTAAGTTTACATCCACTTTCAAAAGGCTTCTCTATTGGATTTTGGCAAATTCCACTATTGAATAACGGAAAATTCAGTGAGGACAAGAACAATCCTTTTCCTCTCAAGTTTTAGTCTAGTGACAGCAACAACCACCTTACTATTTTACTTGGATGTCAGTCCAACAGCAGTAGAAACCTGTCTTTTACTTAAAAAGACTTCCTCCAACATCAGTAGCAATAGTAGCTTATGTACAAAAGTAAGCTCGGTAGAGACTAGTTGCTCTGTGTTGCAAATTCGAACAACTGAAACTGGTTTGTGGTGATGCTTACTAAATTTGATTTCCAATTTGGCAGATATGATGCTGTATTTCCAATTAAATCAGGTAAACTATTCACAAATTAAGTATCATTGGGTAACAATTGAAAAAAAAGTAATAAGCTCCCAGAAAAATGAGAGATGTTTGAGAAGTGCAAGATCTATTTATAATGGATCGGTTTGAAACTCTGCACCTACCAGCAATGGTTCTTTTGCGTCTTAGCAAATTCTATAGATCTAGAGGCTCTATCTAGTTATAACAACCACCACCCTGTTAGTATACTTGATGGGTCCTTCAACAGTTGCAGGAATACTATCATTTACTTAGAGGATTAGTGCAATATCAGCAGCGATCCCTTTTTACTTGTAGGTTTGGCGAAACAGAAGCAGCAGCTCATTTATAATTTACAGTGACTAGTAGGGTTCCAGTTTACAAATTTAAATCAGAATGAAATGGTTCTGTGGTTTTATCTAACCACCTTGACACTGGCATTAGGCACATATTACAATGGAGTTCAATTCAATCATATTTTACAACTTAGACTACGAAACGAAGTAAACTCAGGAGTTTGTTTGCAAGTTAAAGGTTAAGATAAAATTGGAAATGATCTTACAAAAATGAAATAATAATTTATCTCACGAGCCGAAATTTAAAGGATTTGCAAGTCTGAAGTATCAAAGTAACGAGATCTCATCAAAACTTGAGGCATTTAAGGAATTAAATCCTATATGTGGTTTCTAAGTTGGTGGGTGATGACAATTCCAACAAATTTGGCATATTCTTATTGGTTCTTTGACGCGCCATGTATATTCGTGTTTCTAAACACATAATTAATTATTTCCCATGCAATCATTTATTTGCAATGTGATTTCTTGTACGTTAGATTTACTAGCCCATATTTATTGCCGTCTGCAACAAATTTTACTGGATCAACAATTATTATTATTATTATTATTTTTTTGTTAGGAAACAAAAGGACATGGAGGTGCCATCAATTGTTCTCAAACAAGCTCCTGATAGTTGCAACATTTATGTGATCTCTACAAACAAGCTCATTATAAATTCACGAAATCCTATTTTAAGGACTGGTATGTTGATAATTTTATCTTTTGGTCAATTAACTGATTTTTTTTTTCCTTCTAACTTTTATCATTTTGCATTGTCCCAGAGGGGGAACATGATTCTCATGCAATCAGTAAAAAACACTTCAGTCTCTCTTCTTCCTCCACAGCGTCCAAAGATCTGAACAGCCTCTCAGATCTTGGCCACCTAATTTCCCAGGCACACATACCTGGATACTCCTCTATGTATTACACTGCTGCTGAAGGAAGAACATGTCAAATATTGGATGATAGTATCTCGGATATCCAGGCAATTAAGGGATATACTCCTTCATCTTCTACACACTCTGAGCAGGTGAATTAACTTGTAGCTTTTCTCATCTGTGCATATTTTGCGCTACTAAAAAAAATATCCAGTTCCAAGAGAAATATTTCTTTGCTGAACTTTTGGATTCTTGCTTTACATAGGTTAACAGTATATACTAATGATACAAGTCAATTTTTACATTGAGGATATACTTATCTTTTTTCCGTCACACATTTAGGCTGAAATCAAACAATTGCGCCTAGAATTAGAGAGTACTATCACCATGTACAGTCAAGCTTTTGAAGGCCTTGTCCATGCACAGAGCAAGGTGAGAGCTCAATTAGTTTGCACCATCCCCTCAACAGTTGATCCATGATTGATTTCGGTCTAGTAGATAATAATCTCTTGCTAATGTCGATATCGTTCGAAAATAATGTTTCTATGAAGCCTGGGTAAAAATTATGCACATGAAAAAGAATGAAGTCCTATATGAACAACAACTAGATGCTACATGGTGCAGGTTCACTTGCTTTCTTCTGAATGGAATGAAGATGCAAGAAGAGTCAATGCTGCACAGGAAAGAGAAGAAAGTTTAAGGAAAATTGCCTCTGAAGAGAGAAAGAAGTATTTGGAAGCTGAGGAGGAGGTTGTAATGGCAAGAAAATTGCTAGCTGAGGAGGCATACAAAAGGCAGATAGCAGAACTGAAAACCATGAAAGAGTCATTGGAGAAACAGAAAATTGCTAGTGCACTTTTCTCAAGTGATAGTAGGTATAGAAGGTACACAAGAAATGAGATCGAGGCTGCAACTGATTTCTTCTCCGAGGCTAAATTGATTGGTGAAGGAGCGTATGGGAAAGTTTACAAATGCAACCTTGATCACACCCTGGTCGCTATTAAAGTTCTTCGGCCTGATGCACGTGACAGGAAAGAGGAATTTATGAGAGAGGTTTGACTTATTACTGTTTATTCCTCTTCTGAGTTGTGCACACGCATTTGAGTCTTTCAATCAGAATATGGGACCTGTTTTCCATATGTACCAAACCAGATTGCACCAGTTTTAAATTTAATAGCAAGTACCCCTACTATATTTCATGAAAAATTGCAAATTGCAGACGGGCGTAAATGCCCCTATGCAACCGCACAACAATGCATACAATGCATGTACAAGCATACTGACAAACGTGTGGCTGCCGACTTCCAAGATCTCACTTGGCTTTCCTCGGTTCTTCCCCATAGAAGTTGACTCAAATGGATCCTTTTTTTTTTTCTGGGTATTACCTTGTTTGCAGAAGCTATAACTGAAGTTTCAAGTTGATGAATTAGTAGGTTCTAACATGGTAGAGCGCTTGTATGAAAATTGAAAAATATTTTACTGGTCTTTTTTGCATGATACTTGTTTCTCTCATCCATATGCCTATCTCCATTTTCAGTGTGGTTGGCACCCAACTTATTGCAATTACAACAATTGCTAAAGCCTACAAGATTTCAAGCGTTGGTAACATTGATTATAAATTACATGCAGATTGAAGTTCTTAGCCATTTCCGCCATCCTCATATCATTTTACTGCTTGGAGCCTGCCCTGATAATGGTTGCCTTGTTTATGAGTATATGGAGAACGGAAGCTTGGAAGACCATATATTCTGCAAAAATGGGCGACCTCCTCTTCCATGGTTTGTCAGGTTCAGGGTAGCTTTTGAAATAGCATGTGGACTTGCGTTTCTACATTACTCAAAGCCAAAGCCTATTGTTCACCGGGATCTAAAACCTGGAAATATATTGCTAGACAAACATTATGTAAGCAAAATTGGAGACGTGGGCCTGGCAAAAATGATTTACGATGTTGTGCCTGACAACATTACGGATTATAGGGCTTCCATTATTGCCGGCACCTTGTACTATATGGATCCAGAGTATCAAAGAACTGGAACTCTCCGGCCAAAATCTGACTTGTATTCTTTTGGAGTAATAACTCTCCAATTATTGGCTGCTAGTCGTCCTGATGGGCTTATATTGAAATTTGAAAATGCTTTAAGCAGTGGTGCCTTCTCAGATATGCTTGATGAGTCAGTTACAGACTGGCCATTGGCTGAGGCAGAAGAATTAGCAAAGATTGCGTTGAGCTGCTGTCAACTTAGATGCAGAGAACGCCCAGATCTTGAATCTGAAGTTTTGCCGGCTTTGAATAGACTTGCTAAATTTGCAGATTCATATATTCAGGCAGCGAAAGAACCAATTCATGCACCTAGCCACTACTATTGCCCGATCCTTCAGGTGAAAAACTCAAAATCATTTGCATGAGCTTATTTTTTAGTATTTCGGTTAGTACACGCATCTAATTCTGCGTCTGATTCATAATGCAATGTCAATGCAGGAAGTTATGGACAACCCGTACATAGCAGCTGATGGTTTTACATATGAGCATGAAGCAATAAAGGCATGGCTCGACCGGCATAACATATCACCAGTGACAAAACAAAGATTACAACACAAGATGCTAACTCCAAATCATGTGTTACGATTTGCCATTCACGAGTGGAGGAGGAATCACTGTTAGGCATCGCTTTAGAGTGATGTGTATATAGATGAAATGAATGCTGGTAGGATCTCTACTGTATTTTTGTTCAGTATTAGATTGAACTAGAGGGTAGGATGAACATTATAATCATTGTGTTCAAACATGTCAATAACCTAATGTATGTGGAATCAAATTATTTATTTTCTTTTATAATTTGAGGGTTAAAGAAAAGTTTTACAATCATGCTACGTAGCCCAACTCAATGATAGAATTTTTTTTCCGGAACATGTCAATATTTCATTGGAAATTGAAAAAAAAGTAACATAAAAACACTCAATCACATACCGACAAGTCAGCTTGTTTTTTTTATCCCTGTTTGGGTAGCAATTTTCAAAGTTTTATAACCTTGTTGAGTGGTAAAATGAGAGGTAAACTCATCGAGTTGCCAGACTCTAAGCGTCCACATGTAGTAGATTGTGTAAGGGATTTGTCTTTTCCTGAAAATGTTTGATACGAAGTCAATGAAAGAACTAAGCTTTTTCCCAAACAAGTAGCCCCCCGCTTAATGGTATAATCTTGTAATCCAAGTTGCGCGGAAAAATCAATTCTTTGCTACAAAGTAACCACCATGTGAAATTAATACTTAATAGGACTCGTTTATAAAGATACTTTTGGTTATATAGGCAACAGGATTTCAATAGAACATGTTGGAAGAGGGACGGTAATTCAAATTTAATACGACCTACTAGGATTATTAAGAATTTCATTAGTTTTGATATTTCAATAGTTGGGTAAAATATTTCAAATTTATAATGCAAAGGGTTGGGGTGAAATTTGACTCATAATTCAATATCACGGATTACTAATCAAGTTGATAAAACAACTCTACTCGACAATTTACAAGAAAAATATGCACGGTGTATTTGATTAAATGAAGCAATTAATAAAACCTGTGTAAAGGAATGGGCACATTTTAAAGTTGATTTCTAGTCCTTAACAACCCTAAGAGTTTTCAAATGTAATCAATGCTAAAAATGGTTTAGCGAGTAGAGTTGTAAACATTACTTTTATTCTATTTCTAGTATAAATTATTGGTAATACTAATATGATAAATAACCACAGAGTCAAATAGATGTAAGTAATCTGGACGAATTCAATCTATCTAGAACATGTAAAATGTGATAAAACAAGATTAGAGTGACAAAAATAATTAACATAGTTATAGTTAACTTTTATTACTGAAACATGTTCAGCAAAGATTAAAAAATTTACACGGAAGTACATAAGCACATTTTAAGATAAATTATTTTATATTAATGATCATGGATCATTCAAAGCCTGTACCTCAATGAATGGACTTTCAATTTGAACTCGTTGGTTCTATATCTTCGATTTCACTGTTGAAACTAAGTTATCTTATTTTGATTATATTGTAAAATTTACTTAAAAATACTTTTACTTGCAAAATAAGTTAAGCTGACCATGGTTTTTTTTGGACCGCCTTACAATACAGTATTTGGGCCGCCCAAGCTAACATCAAGCCAGTATCCGGCCCGGTCCGTTTAGATTCAACAATTCTGACAACTTTTTCTTTTCCGGTCCATTGAGTTTCTAGCAATACTGCTACTGCATTTATTCATCCGGGCTTAAAATCGGGCCAAAATCCGGTGCAATAAAGAAAACAAAATTCTCTCGTTCAATTTATCGACCGACCTCTCCTCCGCCGATCGACGACTCGCTGTTTTCGATTGATTTTCTATATCCGGTATTTCTTTTTTAAATTAATTTTTGTCATCATCTTAAGCCCGAAATGCCTCATTTAATTTTTAGCGTGTTGAATTCTTGTTACGTGTATGGAAGATTGTAAAGTTATCATCGATAATTCGATATTATCAGTATTTATTTTCAAAACCCTAATTGAAGCCTTAGCTGCTGAATTTTTTTACGGTATATTGATCATAGCAGAGTTTTCGACCCGTTGGATCTTCGGATCACCATTTTTTTTACCAGATGTTCAGAGTTATTATAAATTTTAAAGTTTTCAGGCAACTTCTTCTTTCTTAACATTATTATTATTTATTTATTATTATTATTTTTTTTTTGGGAATTTATCTTATGATTATGAAATGTAATCATTAACCATGATTTGAATCTTTTGGTAGTGCATTATGAAATTCACTTGAGTTTTGAATACGAGCATTGGGTATTTACTGCACTTTGTATGACACCTACTTTTAGAGAAGCAAAGAGTGATTTATAATTAGTTGCTAAGAGAAGCATTATTAGCTAAGGAGAAACTATAAATGCTAACTTAGAACTTGGGAACTTGGACATCTAATTTTTTATTTTTTTTTAATATTATTTACTTAGTAACACGAGCTTGCAGTTATTGATAGAAATATTTAATTGTTATATATGGAAATATTCCATTTTGCTATGTTGTAGATGGTGGAAGCTATCTGTGTAGAAAGATAAAGTCGACTTGGCAGTTTGAATGTTTCATTAACTTCCACCTTTTCTTGTTATAGTGATATGTGTGGACTGAATAGCATTTAGACACATGGGGGAATAGTTCATTAACTTCTTTCTTCTCCGTTTTATAAGTAGAAGTTCTTCAAATGGAACTGAATAACATCTAGGCAGACAGTCATTTGAATGTTTTTACTAAATTTTGTGAAATATCTGCATGAGCTAAGATCAAGAGAAAAAATTGCAAAACATTATTTAATCTTTGCAAGGCCTTTTTTTCTTCTGGAAATTCAAACAGGGATATGCACATTTGTGAAACTCTTTTAAGTTGCTTGATTGGCCTTCAGTCAGGGGAGGAGCCAGAAAAGGACTGTGGTGGGTTGAAAGTTAAAATTTTATCAACAAACTCACACCAAAAGAGATGCTCTATGACTCATGAGATCTAGTTTAGAGGCTAACCTCATAATACTCATGACAAAGTGGGCCAGTTACTCGAACAAGTATAAATCTAGATGTCAATTCTTAGATATCTTACTAGATCTTGTTTGTTAAATAGATGCCAACGCTAAGATGTTGTACTAAATGCATAAACAATAAAAACATTCAGGATCCCAATAAATCGAAAATAATCCAACAATAACAATCCAACTACTTATCTAACAATTCAATAATATTATAACCATCCAAAATTCCAACACCAAATCCAACGAACCCTTAATCAGCCAATATTCAAATATAAGTTTAAGATAGCTACGTAAGAATGAGAATTACCAAAAGAGTAAAAGTTAAAAAACCCAACATAATTGAGTGATATGTCATACAAAGTGAACAACATACAACCTGATAAATGAAACAACCCAACATAATTGCTTAAAAATTTTTGTATAAAAGCCTCATGTATATCCCAGATGTACCTCTGCTCACTTTTTCAACCTTTAGCAAATTGAAAGAAAAGTAAAAAAATGGATTAATTTATTTTGCTCAATTAGAGAATGGTAAAAAATAGAAAGCACAGGGAAAGATTCAATTTTTGTCTGTACAACCAAACCAATCACCTTATTCATATACAAAACCCTCAATAAATTTAGGAATTTATAGATCACAGCAAAGTGCATGCCCAAAAATTGAAAAAAATATTTAAAATTGCACCTGGAAAGGCTTAAAGCCAAAGCTAATTGTCAACTCCGATTTATGGTGGCGAACAAGTGGTCACCGGCTCCAATATGGCTAGGGTTTTAGGGTTTAAATTTGGGGATTTTGGATTTCAATTTCACTGCAAATCTACAGTTCTCAGGGAAATGTAAATGAATGAGTTTTGAGTTGGAATTAAGAATTTGACAAAATCAATATTTGGGAGATTGGGGAGGCTGGCTAAGTACAACTTGGCTAGTGGTGGTCTAATGGGCTAACTTGTTATTTTTTTCCCTTTCTTTTTAGGGAATGATTTTGGATATGGGCTTGGGCAGCATTGGACTACAGCCCAGTACTGCCTCTCCCCCATATCCGCCCATGCCTTCAGTTGAATAACATTGATTGATTTTTTTTTTTTTTCCTTCAAGAATTCATTGATTTTTCTGACACTTGAATAACATCTGATTTGCTTGAGTTTGGGTTCACATTGATCTCCAATATATATATATTTTTTTTTGGGTTGCAGGCATATTATATTCTGCTGTTACAGTTAGTACTTTGAGCTGTGGGTTTAATGTGCCATAGATCGTAGTATTACCATATTGCCATGCACAACTGTGTTATCCAGTTTTCTAACACAGAGAGTGCGTGGACGTTGATGCAATGTCAGCATCTAGCAAATTTGATCTATCTTCTGGTAGCCCTGATAGGCCGCTATACTCATCTGGGCATCGTGGATCCTACAGCACTACTTCTTTGGATAGATCGGGTAGCTTCTGTGAGAACATGGAGAATCAAATCTTATCAAGTCTTCCAAACATGACGAGAAACAGTTCTTCTGTAACACAAGGAGATGTGACGAATTTTTTTCAATGCGTGCGTTTTGATCCAAAGACGATGGTTGTGGACCATAAGTTGAATCGACCTGTGGCATTTAAGCGACTTGCAACTGCTGCTGTCGGCATCCGACTAGAAGATTCTCTACCTGGATCTTCGAAAAGCAAACCACTGCCTTCTCCCTCATCAGAAGATCTCAGACGACTCAAGGCTGGTGTTCGGGAAGGCAGTACTAAAGCTAGGTAGTTACTGTTGACTTTTTTTCTTATTTATTTTGCTTCTCCTTCATATGAAGTTTTATGAGGGGTAAGGATAATTTCTGAACTTACACCACATATCAGGGAACGTGTAAAGACATTCAATGATTGTTTATCTGTAATCAACAAATGTTTCCCAACCATTGCATCAAGGAAGAGATCCCGACTGGATACCTTATCAAATGACCGATCCAATGCCTTGTTACCAACTGATCGGTCAGGTTCAGGCGTGAGCATCAGTAAAATGGGATCGCAGAGTCATGCCAGTATGAGTAGTTTTGAACTGGAGCAACAAAGATCAGAAGAAAGGACAAAAAATGCCATTCCAAACAAGCGTACACGAACTTCTATGGTAGACCCTAGGGTATGTTTGATTTCTTTCTTAATTCGTATTCTAAAAATATTCTTTCTTTATACAGAGTAGACGTGGTGGTCGTGTGCTATTGTTGCCAAGTTCTGTTTGCATTTATTTTTATGCTTAATTATGTTGTGATGATTATGGAAGGTTGAATTATAAAGTTCTCTTCATTAGCTAAGCTCTCTCCTTTTTGTCTGATTTCTTGTATTATAGGTTGCAATAATTTATTTTTAGTTATGTGATAATAATTTCTACTAATTTACTTGTTTGAAATTAAGTATCCAAATAAAGATAAGTATTAGGGTTCAAGGTGTTTTGCTCTGTTCCCTTTTTGTGTACGATTCTCTTTTTATCTATATGTAATCCAGGTTGATTACCTTATGGTCCATTTTGAGGATTCTCATTCTGTTCGAAATTAATCTCCTGCTAAACTTGCCCTTGCATTCTCCATTGGTTTTTCTTCATTATTCATTCATACTCAAAATGAGTTCCAACTTCTCTCAAGTAGGATTGATTTATGAGTTTTGATTGATTTAGATGGATGTACAGGCAAATACCCCTGCAAGGCCAACTGGAGTTGTGGACAAGGATAGGGAAATATTAAGATTTCCTAACAGCGCTGTGATTAATGGTGAGGATCGGACATCGTCCCTTACCATTGATGGTTGGGAGAAATCGAAGATGAAGAAAAAGCGTACTGGAATAAAGACAGATGCAACTGCAAGTTCAACAGTAATGAAACCTGCTGATAGCTACAGGGAGTCTAAGCAAATAATGCAGCCACGACTTCCTACTGATGCCCGTTCTAGGATGAATGATTCCTATAGTTTCAGGTATTGCTTCTCAAACTGTTACAGGTCAGGCATCTGTCTGCGGTGAGTGATTTATACAACGAGTTTTGCTAAGCTTAAAGTTGCTTATTTTATAGGCCTCTCAAGTAGATTATTTACAGGTATTGCTTATTTATAGGCTTCTCAAGTAGAATTTTGAATAGGTTATGTCTTTTTTTTTCTTTTTTTTTTTATGAGTTATTTTGACTGTAGGGAGGGGTCACTTTTAAGTAACTTGCATATTTCCAACTCTTAACACCCCCCCCCCCAACCCACCAAAAAAATAAAAATAAAATAATCATTCGAATGCTTTCTTATTTATTTATAAATAAGCTTACTTCTTTGTGATTTTATGCTTATCTAGACGTGCTATATGTTGATATGAACTTGTTTGGTGTCATTGGATCAATGGGAAATTCCTATTTTAGCAATTTACTTCTTTGAAACAGAACAAGGAGAAGCTTTTTGAAATGAAGGGTTGTAAACCGAGATTGGATTCATTTTGCCAAGAGTCTTATTGATATTAACTGCTATTATGCGCTTTACAATTTCTATTTTATTGGTCCTTTGGATAATTACAAGATACAAGAATGTAGTCTACTTTTTTAATTCTATACTTTACAGAAAAGAAATAGGTTACACAACTATATTGCTCACGCATCAATGTTGTTTTATTTCTTTAATTTCATTGATTCCATCTGGGATGGTTTATGTGTACTTAATATAGTCTAGAAATGATATGTGGTGAAATTTGGTTTTAGTGATTGTGGTATTAGCATTTTACTATTTTAGAACGTGATAGATTAATTGTTTTGACTAAACATGACTTTTTATGTCTTATTTTGTTGTTTCATTTAGAGTATCCAATCTCGTGCCAGTTTTGGAGTTCTGGACGCTGTCCTGTGTAGAATGCTGATTTTAATATAGTATGTGGACTGGATTTTCTGTATTCAGTGCCACCACCTGTGACTTCAGATCATGGGTTAAGTGACTTGTGCTCATGAATAATTAAATGTAAAGCACTTTGGTTTCGAAAGTTACTTTGAGACTTTGCTTCACCTTCTGTTTGCTTGTGGTCCATTGACCTACACTCTAAATTCATGTTTTAACTACAAGTTGCCCTGAAAATCTTCCCGGGATCAGTAAATGATGGTAATAACGAGGAATTTTACAGCCTCTACTGTTGTCCTCTCTTTGGAACGAATGGTGTTTTTTTTTTTGGTGCGACTCCTTATTGGAGGCAACTATCTTTCCAATTGAAATTAGTAACTGTAGGGGAACCAGTTAAAGTTCTTTTGTTTTGTTATTTTTTTAATATTATTTTTCTTTATATTGCTTAGTTCAATCCTCATTTTTTTATCCAAGTGAGCACACTATCATTTTCCATTCCTAATAATCTTAATTTTAACCTGATGCAGACCTGGGAGTGCAGGAGTTGGAAAAGCTGAAGCTGCCTTGCAGCAGACTGGCTTAGGTACACGTCCTAGCTCTAGGGCTGAGCAGGACAACAGCCCCCTTCATGAGAGGAGAGAGCGTCCAACTGCTCCAGAGAAAGAAAGGTTGAATCTCAAAGCTGTTAACAAGTATGGAAATTATCAACACATTTTTTCTTAGTCACTTAATATATATATATATATATATATATATATATTTTTTTTTTTAATTGCATGGTTCCACAGATTTATGCATTTTTCATCTTTTTGATATCACCCTGGCAATCGGAGTGTTACTGTGTGGGGAGGGGGATCCATTGTATTCTTGGTAGTATGAATTCCATTTGATTCCTTTTTGGATTTTCTTTTCCATGATATTAAAATCCCCCTCTCATGTTAGATAACTATTTATTTCTTTTGATCCCATTAACCAGGGCAAATACCCGTGAAGATTTGAGTTCAGGCACCCCTACCTCAAGCTCAAAGTTGAATGCAAATGCTCGGGCTTCACGTTCGGGTTCCGGAGGTGGTGTATCCAAGTTGTCTCAAGTGGTGCAACAGGCTACGACATGTAATGATTGGGAGCCTTCTAACTGTACAAGCAAGCTTCCTGGTGCCGTTGGGGCGAATAACCGTAAACGTACACCCTCAATGCGGTCTTCTTCACCTCCTGTCCCTAACTGGGTCCCGAGACCGCAGAAGATGTCTCGAACAGCAAGAAGAACTAATTTAGTTCCTATCATCCCCAGTAGTGATGAGACCCTGACCATCGATACGATGCCTGATGTGATGGGGAATGAAAGATGCATGCCTGGCCATTCTTCTCGGCAACTTAAACTCAAAAATGATAGCTTTTCTTCAGCTGCATTTTCTGAAAGTGAGGAATCAGGGGCTGCTGAAGCTAAACCAAGAGACAAAAACAAGAAGTTTGATGAGATGGATGAAAAATGTGGACAGAATGTCCAAAAAATGTCAACCCTGCTGCTACCACATAGAAAAAATAAGGCAGCTAGTGGGGAAGACCATGGAGATGGTGTCCGAAGGCAAGGGAGGAGTGGCCGTGGCTTTACTTCCACGAGGTCCCTCATGAATTTAACAGTTGAAAAACATGGAAATGTTGGAACAACAAAACAAATAAGAAGTTCAAGATTTGGTTTTGAAAAGAATGAAAGGTTCAATTAATTCCCTTGGTTTGTTTTTTTTCCCCCTCCCCCTTTTGCATTATTTGCTCCTCTTTAGTGAGAGCCGTCAGGTTCATTAGTTTGAGAATTTCTTAGAACTTGGTGAACATTTTGTTCAACAGGGCAGGCCGACCACCTACTCGAAAGCCCTCTGATAGGAAGCCTTATACACGTCAAAAGCACAATGCAGCTAATACAGCACCTGATTTTCTTGGTAATTAACTTGTTAACGTTTAGTCTAAATATTTAATTTTGTTATCTTCTAACAGGATTAACTGTATGTGTCAATTACTGTTTTTTCTTTTTTAATTTCAATTTTATATTTGGTTCAGATGATGGGCATGAAGAGCTGTTGGCTGCTGCAAATGCTGTTACAAATACTGGTATTAATTTAGAATAGAAACTGTTGCTTCTTAGTTTGTTAGAATATCTTCTTCTTGATCGATTTGTTGTTTATGAATGCAGCACATGCCATTTCTAGCCTGTTCTGGAGGAAGATGGAACCTCTTCATCGTCTCATATCTGATACAGACATTTCATATCTGAAAGACCAGGTACATATATTATATTTGAAGAATACTGAGCTCTGATCCTGCAAGAATGACTTCTTCTGAACTCCTGAAGTGTTGTAATCAAATGTCATCACTTGCCTTGTCAACTTGTTTTATGTTTTGTTAATATATCTAAGAATCAGATGAGTAATCCTTTATCAAGTACAATAGTCTCTCTTGTTACCTGCCGAACCTTATTGAGCAACAACTGCCACTTGTTCAAATGAGGCCCAACCTTGTTGAAGCATGCTTAGCCAATCAGTTCATCACCGTGTAGGTAACACCTGCTGATTATGCTAGATGCCAAAACATATTTACTGTGTCATAACTGCTGACATAAGATGGACTTTTGTCCGTGACTTGAATAACTGTATCAATTCTGATTTACTTTGCCTGAAACAGAACTCAGATACATGTTATTTTGCATCATGAATATTTTAACATATTCCTGTAAATGGCATGACTATCAGCTACTGCAGAATTCTATTTGAAAGATCACTCATTCTACGCACTGGATTCTTTTAGCAAGTATATCATGAGGGTTTGAGAGAAATGCAGGTGGAAATTCTGTCATCTTTCAGAATAATTGGAGAAATTACTTATTATTCAACAATCTTAAACATCGTCTGAGTTTCACATGTTCAGTTATCACTTGGCGGCATTAGCCTGAAACACCTAAATAATTATGAAGGATTTTCTTCCCAAGATTTTTTCTTTCGTTACTGACAGCATACTTCAGCTTTCAAAAATTTAAACATTATCGTGAAATGGAGAAACGGCCGATCTCATCCTTATTTTGTTGGATTTCTTTTTTTTTTTTTTTTTTTTTTCCCTCTTTGGAAATTTAGAATAGAATGAGTTCATATATTCATGTTTGGGTGAGTGTGATCACCTTTTATTTTTACTCCCCCTTTCTCCTCCTTTAATTGGGAGCTAACCTTCATGTAACTTTTTCATCGTATATATTCCTGAAAATAAAAGAATTTGAGAGAGTTAAGAGTTCTCCCTTTACATTTGAATAATGAACTCTAAGCCACAGCTACTTTCTTGTTTCAATAATTTAATTATCCTTTTTTTTAATATAAAGACTTATTGACTAAATTTATGTTTATGTACTAAATTTATGTTTTTGTGTTAAAAGGAAAAAGAAAAGGAAGAGAAAAAGTGACTTGATTCATTAGTATTCACTGAGGAGAGCTTTTTTGTTTGGTTCTATGGACATACCATATACACATATTATTTGGAGAACATATATTTTTGATGTCTGCTAAATGAAGTGTTTTTTTGGTTCTAAACTTGCTCATCAATCTACGTTCCGCTGTTCCTTTTTTAAAATTTCAGATCTCTGTATCTTTATTTAATAGACTAATTTCCAGACACGTCTTATCTGTTTCACTGCTGAGCATTAGTTGATCATCTTCCTTGCAGCTGAAAATTTTCCTTTACAGGTTGATCATGATTTCATTTATTCTCTTCCTTTGCCTACCAGGTTAATCTTGGTTCCACCGTGGATATGCCAGCACTTGTGCCTCTTGATGCAGAGGGTTCTGCTTCAATACATAATGGATCTGGGATGAATGACCCTAGGAGAGAAGAAAGTGAAACAAAAGGTGTTGAACTTAGCCCAAAACATTTAGCTCCCGGGGCTAGTACACCAAAGGAGATCTCTCTTTATCAGACGCTGATTGCAGCTTTAATTCCCGAAGAAGGAAATCAAGAGCTTTGCTGCAGCGGAAACGAAGACCCCCGATTTGATGTGTATGGATCTCGTTTTGAAATGGAAAGAGATATGGAAACAGATACTTACTGCTCACCAAGGTCACAAAATCGTGATATTTCCAGATGTTCTGCTTCTAATGGTTACAGGATAAATGCTGATGGGGAACTCTTCTATGGACTGGACCACACGATGCCAGATCATAATGGCACTTCTGTTCCAGACATGGGAATTCTTCCAATCTTCAATCATTTGCAAAATGGTTTACTTCCAGACCAGATGATGCCTGGCGTAGAATGTTCTGAATATCAGTACAATAAGATGTCAATAAAGGAAAGACTTCTTTTGGAGATTCATAGTATTGGGCTTTACCCAGATTTAGTGGTATGCTTGTTTTTCTTTCAATATGCAAACAGGCTTGTACAATACGTTATATTTTCACAGCCTTACCCTGGGTTCTTTGCATTCTTGTGACTGCCTATGCCCTTTTGATCAGCCTGATTTGGGACAGACTGGAGATGAAGAAATCAGTGGAGATCTTAGTAGATTAGATGAGAAGTATCAAGAGGAGGTAAGATCAGACGGAAGCCCCTCCTCTTCCTTTACTGTATCGCTCTCAATTCAAAGAAAAAAAGAGAGAAAAAGAAAAGAACAGAAAAGGAAAAAGAAAAAGAAAAAGAGGGTCTATAATCTTATTATGCAAGGGTTCTGGAAGTTTCATATTCAGCTTCGATCATCAATCATGATGCTGTGATTTTTTTTACCATTTACGGAGTAGAATCCCATTGGAATGGTTTAGCCCTGGAAACTTGATTTCGATGAGATTGTACTTTATGTGTGACATTTCTTAGACTTAACAATTGTCTTTCCCACTATTCTCTTTTTGTTCTTCCGGTCAATTTTGAATCTGAAAATATGTTTAGATCAGGAATTTAAATCGATCCTCAAATTTTGCATGTGTTAGGATACTCTTGCTTTTTATATAATGAAGCTTCTAGATTGCAGTGAAGTGTGTTATTCATGTCAGGAGCCTCTCTCATTTTTTAGTCGATGAATAGGTTTCAAGGAAGAAAAGTTTGCTTGGCAGACTGCTAACTTCAGCTTCTGAGGCTAAAGAGCTTCAAGTGAAGTAAGAAATTTGTTCCTTATTTTCAGACATGTAGCTTTTATTGTGATCTTTACTCGACCATTTATGCTTCTTGTCAATAACTCAAAACACTTCATTCTCCACAGCCTGTTCGAACAGTGTGCTCTAGAGAAACTTGTAGGAATGGCTTATGAAAAGTATATGGTAATTTTTCTATTCTATGTTCTCTCTTTATTTAATTGATTTTAATGCGTACTTCCTTTTTGGAAGTGAAGTAAATATAATTTGTTTGTGTCATGGATTTACATATATCAGATTTATTTGTGAATATTGTTTGTATATCCATCAAGTTTGTTTCATACAGCGAATAGGATTTCATCCATCTCGATACATTCTTCCTCCTTGAAGAAATGACAATCCTAGCCAAAGCATTTTCTTTTCGATCCCTACCTTGTTTATCCATTGAAAAAATTTAGTATAAGAGGGAGGGGGACTGAGGTACAAGCTGAAGAAAGAAGGATTTGCAAAAGCTAAACTTGTTCAACTACTTACATTACAATGAGCCATTAGAAAATTTAAATTTGGGAGTACTAGTCTCATTATAAAAATAGCGACAGAGAGGAATGTAGTAACTACATTTGCCCAAGAAAATCGAACAAAATAATATAAACTAAGCCTGCAAGCAGGCATTAAAGATAACCAAATACACAAGCAAATCACATATAGCATGGGTATGAAGTCACATGTACAGCAAATTGAGTAAAATAAAGTAATGGAAGATGGATCCTAAGCAAGCAAATATGCAATAACTTATGGCCTAATATGCAGTAGTCACAGAACAAAAAGGAATAAAGCCAACAAAAGCATTGGGTCTAGCGAGCTGCTCCCTCTTCCATTGTGTGTCTATGTAAGATGCCAACAATCTTCGTGATTAAGTCCTTAGCATCTAACATTCTGCTCAATTTAGTTTTTTTATTTTTTACAAGTCAATCATAAAATTACATGACCATAATTAATGAAAATATTGCTGGTTTATTTTTTGAATCTGCCATACATTTGTGGATGTCATTCCTGAAAATAGAATTACTAACAATCTAGGAAGTTCCATCTCTTAACAGGTCATATATTTGATTATGATTATAAATGTTTGCTATGCCAATGCTTTACGTACAACAACTGTAAACAGAGTCAAATATCCCCACCCACCAAAACAAGAAAAGAAAAAAGCGACCATAATTAATGAAAATATAGCTGGTTTATTTTTTGAATCTGCCATACATTTGTGGATGTCATTCCTGAAAATAGAATTACTAACAATCTAGGAAGTTCCATCTCTTAACAGGTCATATATTTGATTATGATTATAAATGTTTGCTATGCCAATGCTTTACGTACAACAACTGTAAACAGAGTCAAATATCCCCACCCACCAAAACAAGAAAAGAAAAAAGAAAAGAAAAACAAAAAAGAAAAAAATATTAAAAAAGAAAAAGAAGAAAAAGTGACGAAATGAACAGATTGCTTACTTCTCGAAATACTACCTTCCTTGTGTTCACTTAGTGATTGAAATGGAAAGCAAAAACAATGACTTTCAGAATCTAGAATGTATTTGGGAAGGCTTAAAAAGTTACTTATAAGTAAATTTTAAAATAAATAAATTGTAATACTAGTCAATGTTGTAAATGAAAGAAAGTTTGATAGTATTTCAAAATTATTTACTTTATTTATTTAGATTTAGAAGAAAGGAAAAAATTGCATGTCCAAGATGATTGGAAACAGAGTTAGGACTAAGCCCCCTGTTAAATTCTATTTCATTTCTCTCTCTTATTTTCAACCATGCAAGCTTTCATAAAATAATATTATACGTAAATCGAAAACTTTTCATTCTTTTCAACCACTCATTTTTCAAAAAAATACTATTCCACCAATTTTCATTTCCAGGGGCTAAATCTTACTTGTTTTTAAGTTTAGCCAAACATGTTATTTTCTTGAGCGAATATTGAGCTGTCATTTCTTGAGGGAGCGTGTTAGATCATTTGGACAAAGAGAACATACGTGCCCATGTCATTCCTGAGTAAATACTGAGCTGTGATGACCACCACGTATATCATTTATATATATTCTTCAACACGCTCCCTCAAGTGTAGGCGGGATTTAAGCTTAGCCTGCTATGTTTGGAAAATAACATGAGCTCAGTAAATACTCAAAGAAATGACGAGAAATAACTTGTTTAGATCATTCCTTTGGGCCTCAAAGTAAAACGGACTCCAAGATATCCTACTTGAGCAAGTCTGTCACTTTCTGCGTGAAAACCTGCGTGTAATTCACTGATTGCCATTTTTCTTAGGGTATAAAATTATTTTAATACTTAAGCTTTTGTTCAGGCAAAACGCATATACAATGTTCAAACTTTGTTGTTTACAGATTTTTAGATCTCTATTTGTTTCTATTCATTGGTCTGCTGCACAATACATACTAGCTCCATTGGCGTCCTAGCTTCCTTGTTAAATTCATTTTTTTTTCCAGAGTTGTTGGGGTCCTAATGCTCATGGGATGAAAAGTGCCAGTGGTAAAATGGCAAAACAAGCTGCATTGGCTTTTGTTAAGCGGACATTGGAACGATGTCGGGAATTTGATGCAACTGGAAAAAGCTGCTTTGCTGAGCCGTCGTATAAAGAAATTTTTCTTTCTGGAGTCGCACACATTGGCGACATACAAGCAGTGAATTCAAGTGCTGATAATGAATCCGGGAAGTGGCAGCTTAGTACATCTGGATGTTCTATTGAAGTTAGAACGTCAGGTGGGTCCCATTTATAGATACCAGAATGCTTATCAACTTTTGAACATCTTTAAATATGTCATGAAATTGAATGGATGTTTCCTGCTTTTATACTTGAGCTAGTATTACTAAGAATAGATACTAAGATGTGTCGGTGGCTACATCTGATGGGGACAGTCGGATTAATATCCATAAGCCCTGTGGATGAGATTTATGTATGAAACACAGTTCTCACATTCTCAACCCTTTGGAACGTGCATTTATGGTTTAATTGAATAAATATTAGCATGGTAATATTAACTTTACTCTGCAGATCAAATGTTTTTCTTGCAAAATAATTGTTTGCAAAATAAAATATCATGATAAAATCATCATTCCTGATTAGTCTTTAAGACATGTTTCTAGGGGGAACGTGAAATGTTTAAAGTTAAAAGAATCCCAGAAGGTAGGTTAATTTAGGAACAATATCTTATACACAGGGCATTAATGGTATAAATGACAAGTGTGATAAGTCTTTCTATTTTTTCATATGGTATGATGATACTTTTATGTTTTTGTCCATTATCTTAGTTTTGGCGTCATTTATTTGTTTTTCAGCTCCCTTGGAAGCACAGCACAGCCCATCTTCAAACAATCAAGAAATGTATTCTTCTGGAGTTCCCATGTCAGCAAATCTAGGTTTTGAACAAACTACTGGCAAGTTAGACCTATGGTCGAATAGGGTGAAGAAATGTGAGTTACTACCTGATGAAATTGTTGGCGGTACGGTTAGCTCATCCACTGCTATCCCATCAAGCATTGGAAGTTCACTATTAAGCAGTGCAAAAGGAAAACGGAGTGAGAGAGAAGGAAAGGGAAATATCACAGAGGTGCTATCCAGAAGCGGAAGCACTAAAATTGGTCGGCCTGCACTGGCCAATGTCAAGGGAGAGAGAAAGCCTAAATCAAAACCTAGACAGAAAACAGGTCAACTCACTGCTTCTGTCAATGGCCTACTTGGGAAGATGTCTGAGCGACCTAAAACAACATTCTGTTCTGCATCAAAGTCAAATGAGATGAGTGGAAGTGGCACTGGCAAGGATAAAAATGATAACATGGATCTCTTGGAGGAACCAATAGATCTGTCTGGCTTGCAAATTCCTGGAATAGGCGATCTAGCTGTACATGATGATCCTGCTGGTCAAGAAGAGGACCTGGGGTCTTGGTTTAACAACATTGAGGATGTTGGATTGCAAGATCATGACTATATGGGTGGGCTTGAAATTCCGATGGATGATCTAGCAGACTTGAATATGATGGTTTGACCTTGCAATCATTGTATATTCCTGTTTATTATACAATCACAGAAGAAAAACTGTTGTCATGGAAGAGCAGTTAATAGGATGTCATGTGACTCCTGACTGTGAGTAGGGCATGTATTCTTTTGGTTACTCCCTATAGACAAGTTGAGTTTTGAGTGAACATCTGAGATGCTTGGATGTTGTTCCCATTCAAGTTGACACCTTGACTGTAAAGATCTTTTTGTATGACGTGTAAGTTAGTATCTTAGTGATAAGGTCTTAGGAAACCCTGTATTTCGGTTGTAGCAATTACATGTCGGAGAACAATGTCCTTGTACATAAATTTATATGTTCAATAAGTTACTGTTTTGTTTATTTTGCGATCTGTGGTAGGTGTTGTGAGATGTTTCACTTGTGTTGTGTATAACATAAGCTTTTATTTTAGATTGAATTGAGTAGATGACTTCAAAAGGTTCACTCATCTCAGGAAGTTGCAGTTGAGCTAACCCTTTCTAAGTTTTGTAGGATGCAGAAAGCTCTGATTGTTCCCATTAACATCTGATGTTCCTTCATGGAATATGAAGGTATTACCAGTGTAATGTAAGGGGTGATGCATGTGCGGATTTTGGTAGAGTGGATGGACTGTTATATTGGGGATGAAACCTCCTGCTGACCATATATCGTATTGAATCCCCAGGTTGACTTCCTTCGTATACAATTGATGTCCAGGACTGCCATGATGCTTTAATTAAACGCTACTTATAACTCGGTGAGCTACAAACTTAACTCCGATATAAATAGGGTTTGTGAAATGGTATGTTGGTTATCAATTCAAATCCACTGTACACTGAATTGTATGCCACTGTGCTACAAATGCAGGCACTTGTAGAAGAAATTTCGAGGCTTGTGTAAGAACTAGCTACTTCTTAAATTTCCAGAATCACATGGTCTTCATTTAATTTCCTCATACAGTCTTAGGATATCATTTATTCTTTTGTATTATATTGTTTGTTTCATTTTACTATGCATCACCTGGGGTTACATAAAATGTCCAAGAGAAATTTCCTCTAAATCAAGGAATATTGTGATCATCTTGCTCCAGTGGGTGAGAGAACATGTGACTATTTTTATTTTCTATTGGAGTTACCCTACATATAACATACTCTCGGTGGCCTGTGCATTCTTAACTACAGTTTTTTGAAAACGGCTTATCTTGGTAGTCTTCGATGGCCGAATATGTTGGACACATTGCCTCTGTCTCTATCAAATTTATTCCTGCTTCTGTTCAAAGAAAACTAATATATTCTGTCACAGATTCTCACTAAAGATATGTGGAAAATCATTGTTGTCCTGTTTGATGTTGAAGTTTAATTACCTGAGTAATTAGCAATTAGTTTTGCTAAATTACAGTGGTAACAGCCTTCAGAATATCTGGGGTTTCACTTGTTCTGAAGGTGTTTTCTTCAATAATAATATTTTAAACAGTGCAGACTGTTACATGAATGCAAAGCTTTTGTGCCATTAATGCATGTCAAAGTTAATCCACAACTACAGTTTTTATGATGCCAAATGTTGCACTGTTACTTCAGTAGATATTCTTGAATGAGAATGTGGAGAAGTGAGTCCTTACATTAGAATTTATATCCTGTACATCACACTTCACAAGTATTCCTACCAAATGCTAAAAAGTACAAAACTTGAGTCTCACAACTTAATGTTTATTTCAATCAGACAGGAACTCCTCTTTACGTGGCTGCACTTCCACAATAGATTGTGCTGAATATCCAACAAGGAATAGCTGCTTCTTGTGAGGTAAGCATTGTCAATTTGTTTGAAGCATTTTACTAAGTTTATCATTTTCAAATATCTAAAACTGTCACTAATAGTAGAAGCTAAAGAAGTAAAAAATTGGAAAATAAGTCGTAACAATCAAAAAAGGTTGTGCTAATAGAAAAATCAATGTTAAACAAAATGTGTACAGAATGAAAATACTTAGAGGGTGTTTGGTAGGGATTTTCAGAATTAATTTTTTGACCGTTAGAGATAAAAGTGGGTCCTATCTGTGAGAGAAGAATTTAAAAATGGCGGTTGGAATAGTGAAATTACGATCAAAAATTTGATTTTAATTGGCTTAAAATCCCCACCAAACACCCCCTTAAATGATTGTTGATACTACAATGGAGGATAATATGGAACAGCCATACAATTTCAATTCATAACTTGTTGAGATGTGATGTAATTTGATTAATAAAGATGCATGCAAGGCTTGATTAGATGTTTAGTAATTCTATTTAATTGTGTTCTTTTATTAATTAGAGTCTAATACATATTTTTTTAATTATCTTGGGTTGAATTTATATTTCATTAGGAGTTTAGGGACTATTAATGCAATTTTAATTAGGTTTATCTTAGGTCTTAGAGCCACAACAGTATAATTTTGAGATTTTTAATTAAGTTTGCCATAGGTCTTATAACTTATTGATTGATTGATTGATTGATTGATGAAATCATAATAATATAATTTTGAGATTTTTCTCCAATTCTGATCCAAAAGGTATTCGTGTACAAATCAACATTTCATGATTGCATTTGTTCTTGGTCACTTCTGTCTGCATAAAGATGGCTCGCACCTATCTTTGAATATTACTAGGTACATTAGGTTATCCCAGGAAAACAAATTCCTCCGGCACTTCATCAAAAACTGTTACAAGAGTATTTACGAGTGAAGTTTGGCCAAGGAGTACACCAATAGATAAATTGACAAAATAAATAAGATAAATTGCAGCATCTATCCCCAACCTACATCCCATTTGCATTTTAATCCCCAACATTTTTTCTTGGCATTGAGCACCTCAACCTTGTCACCATCCGAAATGGTTTAGTTGGCATTGAAAGACATATTTACCCTAAAAAATTCAAATAAACGAAAAAATAAATATAAAAAGAAGGAAGAACAAAGAAGATAAGAGAAAAAGAAAGACAAACACCTTCTTTCCCAATCCACTGCAGCAGCCCGCCGCAACCGCAACTGCTAATGCCACCTTGGCGCTAGCAAATGCAAATATAGGGTGGGGACATTGTGTGCAATTTATCTGAAAAAATTAGAAAAAAGGCAAGAGCTTGTTATTTAGGTGCAGTGTGGATGAATAACGAATTAGAATTACATGTTTGACACCAATCAGTTGTGGTAAAGTTGTTACCTTGGTATTGAGTAATGGTATTTTCAGGTTGTCGCTTTTGCTGCGGTTACTGCTTCTTACGCTCCATCTGGGTTTTGAACCTCCATGTTTTGTACGCTCTCGAGTTTTCTTGAACTCTGGTGGAAAAATTAGAAAAAAGGCAAGAGCTTGTTATTTTAGGTGAAGTGTGGATGAATAACGAATTAGAACAACATGTTTGACACCAATCAGTTGTGGTAAAGATGTTACCTTGGTTTCTTTGTGTTGCGCAATTATTGTGGGGCTTGTCAGTTGTTGGAGGTTTTTGGATGTCTGTATAGTCCTTTTCAGAACAGTTGTTCAGTAAACCATATTCTTGACATTCATATAGAAGGGACTGCAGAATGTGTATGCACCTTGGAAAGCAAAATACTTCTGGCAATCACTATCTTGATTTTGTCAAAGCTTTGTTCTTGGCTATCTGTTTGGGGCTTTCATAATATACGCTGGGCATTTTTGACTGAAAACTAAGATGGATCGCGGTCATGAGTACCTTATTTTGTTAAACATGATGGGAAATACTAAGGTGGATGGTTCCTCGTGCAGTAGCATTGTGGCAAGTCGAGCGAAATGGTCTGGTGGGTGCAGTTGCCCCATTGGAGTTTGAGGAGATGGGAAAAAAAAAATAAATAAATAAAAATAGTGAGATGTCATGTGAAGTGTAATTCGAAGGAATGAACATGAATCATCTTGTACTTTTAATGTGAACGTAATACTGATTGATGGCAAAGATTTTCTCTGTTATCTTTGAAAATTCATGAGACTTGGATCGGAGGTGGTGGTTGCTGCTGCCCTCCTGAAATATTTTTTCTCACTTGATTTGCTTCAGAGTTTTCCACTCTGGGGCTTTGGGTTAATGTTTTATGAATTGATTGTTTGGCTTTCAATGGAATTAAGGGGTCTAATATTTTGGCTTTTTTCTTTACTGAATTTAGAATTTTAACTCCGAACGGCTGACACTTGGTTTTCTCCGTGAGGCTTCTCCCACTTTGGTGCTTCTTTGCATAATTTGTCAATTATGTAAATAAAGATAGTTTTTCACTTTGCGTTGCTTGGTTAGGTGCAGTTCAACATGGATTTGTTTTATCAGATTAGGCACCCCCCAACCCCCCCCAAAGTTGAAATTGCCTGAGCAACCTTGGAATATTTTGTTAATTTACTTCTATAGGTTCTAGTAAAGATTTCGTGAAATTACTGGGCCTCATTAGAATTATTATATTTTTGAAATTTCTCTGTTATTATTTCATTTTAAAATTCATATTCCTAGAAGCATCATGCCCCAGTTGGCGATGAGGGAATAAAGATGCTAAGTTAGTCTCGGCCATTCAACAGTCATGCCAAAAGAAGAACTGAAATAACTTATATCTTTGTTCCCTTTGTTTCATGGCAGATATGAGATCAAGATTCAAGAATATGACAATGTTGACCGACATGATCCATAGTCATCCATTTTTTCTCAAAAAAATAAAATAAAAATAATAATAAAATAAAATAAAACAAAACCTATGACGATATAACCCCATACACCATCCTGAAGCTTTGCACTCTTGCCTATATTTTGTGCTCTTCCCAGGACTCCAGTGCTGTAAAGGGATTGTCACGCAATCGAATGGATAAGCATCTACCACTATTATGTTCCAAATGCCCTGTTATGAGGAAAACTTTCTAGTGCCGTCCGAGAAGACCCGGAAGCATACGCAACACTCTTAGAAGATCAAAATCCTTCCCCCAAAACTAGGTGGAACATCAAAAGCAGGAGCCGTTTCAGAAGCTGATCTATTATAATAGCAAAGAATGCTTCATGACTGTAGCAGCTTCATGGTGCCAAGGATTCAATCCTTCGTTGTAAATCTGAAATTGAGATGTCCAGTGTGTAAATCTTTCTATAAAAACATCACTTCTTTGGAGGTGAAATTTTCTTGAGCATTTGTATTGAGTAATGGTCGCTTTTGCTGCGGTTACTGCTTTTGATGCTCCATCTTCGGACTTCCATGAATGTTTAGTAAGCTCTCGAGTTTTCTTGAACTCTCTAGTGATGGAAAATCCTCCTCATTAAGAGGGGGCTCCGACATAAAAATTCATCCTCGCCTTTGGTGTCATATATTCTTCCTCTTCATCTAGTTGCCTAGTGCAGTATTCACAATTTTACCCATCAAAGATAATCCTTGTTCCTTATATATATAAGAATTAACTTGACTAATCCCACAGGCCCCTTGAAGTTTACAGCCGAGAATTCACCTTAGTGGCTCTGAGGGGCTTGGTTCTTTTATATATTGAGATAATTATTATGTATGAGACGACTAAATCATCATATTTATCAGGAGAATCTTCGCTTTCCTTCTCGAACGATGGCAGTTTCAATGGTTCTGTCGTCTATATATTTTTGGTGAAAATAGGATAATTAAATATTAAACAACCATCGAACTTTAGCTATTGTCACGACTTACTCACCGAACTTTAGAATGCTTCTCATTGGTCACTAAAAACTTTTGCACTCACTCATTGGTGAATTCTGTTTGACTTTTCGCCTATGTGGATGCGGAAATAATACGTGGCAATTAACTGTGTCTAGAATTTAAATGAGATGCCAACGAGGACGACACATGAAATCATGGACTCCCAATCGCTTAATCAAAACGTATTCCCCGGTTCTTTCCAAACCCAAACAAAATTACGTAAACTAAATCACTCAACCAAAAGAAAAGGCCCCAATTTTCTATGGCTATGGATCGTCAGTGATTCCATGTAAACAATTATTCAAGCTTTGGAAGAGATTGAATAGGACAATTTCGACCTTGGTATCATCAGATCCACAAACATCAAGGATGAACATTTAGAGGATTTTCCGTATAGCAGCAAACAAAGGGTAGCTGCCTAGTTGCAACTGGTGAGTGATTGAGTGAAAAAGCTTAGAGTTGAGTAGTCAGTGGGAAGTAACAATAGCCAAAGTTGGGTGGGTGTTAAAACATTTGAAGCAATATTTTACAAAATGCTTCTTTTTTTATTTTTCTTCGAAGAATTATTACAAGCAGGGGTCAAACCAGGATAAAAGAGTTGTGGGGATGAATTTCTCAAAATTTTAATTGTGGGGGGCAAGAGTGAAAACTAAAAAGAATTTTTTGAAAGTGTGGAGGCAGCATCCGTACATGATTACATGTCATAATTCAATTGAATGTAAGAAATGTATCTCCGCCCAACTCGATACACACACAAAGTTGAGTTAAATGTTTTATTGGCCACTGAACTTTGATCTATGTCACGACTTACTCATCGAACTTTCAAACTTGTCCCGTTAACGACTGAACTTCAATCCGTTATTGTCCATTACTCACTGGATTGGATACGTTAATTGACGTGTTTACGTGGTAGACGAAAAATCTAGTTGGCTGGTTAAATCCTTACAAGTGTTAAATGATGGAAAAAGCTACAAGTATGACCCATTTGACGGATAACTTACAGGAATTTAAAAATAACTGACATGGCAGGGGACTAAAGACAGCTAGACCGATATTAAGGGAAGGAAAAGAAAAAAAGAAGAAAACTAATCAAGAAAGCAGGAAGCCAAAAATCTGAGAAAGAGGGAAGCAAGATAACCCGCCACCAAAATATCCATATCTCCACATCTCCACATCTCCAAGAATAGAGAAACCCACCACCAAATCTCCATATCTCCGGCCACGCAACCCGCAACATATATACTCCACATCTCCTGCCAAGCAAGAAGTGCGAAACCCCAACTATTAAGCGTGTTCGCTGAATAGTTGGGGTCTCCATAGACGGATTCTCCACCATCGCCGGCCAAGCAAGAGTCCATTTCATCCAGTGAAATGTTAGCCTTTTAAGCTTTCAAAGTTGGGCATTGTAGCAAGTTCTAGGATTTTAGCTATTTGGTCCATTTACAAGTTTTACTCTCTTTGGTGAATGTAGAACAGCACGCAGAACTTTAGGCCGAACGTGTAATAGGATTTGGCTATGAAACCATCAATTGTCAAAGAACTCACTGACTTTAAAAAGAAAAGGCATGGAAGTGAAATAAGAAGAATAAATGCTATATCTTGCAATTTATTTTTCAAGCATTCAAAAATGAAATTAGACCGACCAAAACCGATTAGTACTGATATGGTCCGGTTCCCCCATTTTTTCCCTTTCTTTTTCCCCTCCTAGGCAACCAATTGTTCCATTTTTACAATTTCCAACTTGAAGTCAGTTCAATTCTTGAGATATTTGGACGGAATCATCCACTGTCCACTTCCGATCTTTCTTAGCATGCATGTGTATGTATATTTTTTGGAAACTCACTTGCACTATACATGCTGCAAATAAATTTGAACCTAAAATTATATTCAGGTCACTGACTTTGGGCTGCAAATGTGAATTATATTGTTTATATCAGTATATATATGCGATTTTTTGTAAATATAGGTGATGTATACGAAATTCTGTTTGTATTAATTCTGCAGTTACAAATTCTACATTGAGATTTCACTTCAACAATTTCTGAAATATGATCTGAATCGACACTTTAACAATTACCAAACAACTTATTCAAATTGCAAGAGATTTCACTTCATTAGATTTCCAGAAATTTGCTTCATACTTATACCACCTTACTACTATCGAAGGTGGAGGTTGGAGCGCCGGTCGATTTAGCTGTCGAAGGGCTAGAGCGACGGTCGATTTCACTGTAGGAGGTTGAAGCTTCAGTCGTTGGACGAAGCGAGGGCAAAATGGCTAGAGTGGGGGAAGATTTCAATTCAGTCTCGTTATTTCCACCTTTTTATATTTCCTTATCTTTTTTTTTTTAATTTTAATAAAGGGAGTGTGCCACATCAACCCTAAATCCCCCAAATCCAAACCCTGAGCTCGAAATCAAGGTCCTTCACGCCGTTGCTAATTACTCAAACAGCCTACGCAAGCATGAAGAAGCAGCTCCCATTCCGTTTCTGTAGTTCTCGCAATGGACGGACAACGTGAAGGTAAATCTCAAGCTGATGGGTTTTAAAAATTTGACACTTATGGTTTTTAAAATTTTGGGCTTTGTAGTTGCTATTCATCTGACACTTATGGGTTTTGTAGCTGCTAATTTGGGTTTTGCAACTGCTATTCCCGTATCTGAAGATTTTGAAGTTGCTATTCATATGACATTTTGGGTTTTACAAATCTAAAAAATATTTATTTACATGGTTTCTTTTGGAAATTGTAATTGTACTCTTCCTCCCAACACTTGGATTAATTAACAGAATATTGTGTCTCATTTGAATGACCTTCGTAACATGATTTAATTTTTCAACGGATTTAGTTTGATTCTGCTTGAGTTCTCGACTTGGATACGAGGTTGATCGGTTGAGTAGGGTTGAATCATTTGATAGCTAATTAATTCCCAACATCTATACTATAGTAGCAAATATATATATTTTAAAGTTTTGCCACAGTTTGTTGTTCTCCATTTGACGGTTTGCATCTACTCTTGTTAATGTGGGTTAATTGTATGACAGATTGTGAGTAAATTACTACTACTTCGCACCTTTTACTTTGATACCAATGCTCTGGTTATAGTAAATTCCAACAAGATTAGTTTCAAGGAGAACTAAGAATCAATTTAAACACAGAGTGACTGAGTAGTTAATGAACAAGTTAGTAAACATTTATTACATTTCGTTTATAAGAATGAGATCAATTGGAAATAAAATCTAAACTGATTGTTTCATTCTTCCCTTAGGGGAAATTTGTTGCAACCACATGGAATGGAGCATCTATAGGCGAAACCCCTTGTGCAGCTAACAAAATGTAAACGAAGCCGGACCAAATGTTGCAGCTCATGTACCAACTGAGCAAGTCAACTTAATTGAAATGGAGGAAGAATTGGCACACATAGATGAGGCGACTTCTTTGAATGTCATATCGGGAAGACCAAGAACAAGATGAAGTTCGAAGAAGCCAAGAGCAAAATTCACACGGTGTACACGCAGAAGCACACATCAGCTTAATTTGCATAATATGAAGCAAGATGAAGTTGGAAGAAATTTTGTTTTTGTTGGAAGTCTGTAGTGTAACAATCGATAGAAGTGTTTTAGAAGCCGTTTAAGGCATGTCTCAGTTGTTAAGGGATAATTGCTGTTGAACTTTCCATATCTGGATTTGATCAACCTTTGAATGTATCTGTTGAGCTTGCTGTTAATAACAAACCTCATGACAAAGTCATGCAATGTTCTTACTTCTCTTACTGCGGCCTTTCTAGTCTGTGACAAAGTCTTCTTTAGTTTTGTATTGCAGCTATGCACAATTCTGTTTTTGGCAGACTTGTGTAAAACAAGAAAATGGAATTATTAGCCCCTCGGGGCACATCCAAGTTGGCAAAGGAAGGACAGTGCGGAGCTCGCAACCCTAGCGTGGGGAGTTCGATTCCTGATTGGAGCAGCTGAGTGTTGTAATAACCAGAAGAAGGGTTGGAACAGCTTGGTGATGTAATAACCATACATATTAAAGTCACATAGTTGCGTCCTAATTTGAAACGATAGCAAGCGTCTTCAACCCGCAAACAATCATATCCATAACTAAAATTTTGCTGAGGGGCCAGGAGTATAAAGACTGTTTGAACCCTGGTCAACTTGGGCACATCCCGCGATTTACCTCCCTGATCTGCTGAGGGGCCGGAAGTTTAAGGACGAGAATATAGTTTGGCGTAAGCTGGGACACCTCGTTAAAAAAAAAAAAAAAAAAAAAAAAGAATTTTTTAGGAGAAAAAAAAAAAAAAAAATGGAATCATTCTCTAGGATGTTCCCATGCATTTCGAGAAGTTGACCAATTCTCTCTTTCTTTCCTTTGTTAGAATTTAGTACCTAAGACACTCGGACAAATTTTAGCAAACGAACAAATGGATCGCTCATGATCTTGAAAGCTAAACCGACAAAATGGTTCATCATCAATGACAGTTCTTTCAGTTATCAACTCCGAATCATCAGGGTCAGTTCCTTTCACTGATGGCAAGTCAATAGGAGAGGGCAAATAATCCACCATTGCATCGAGCAATATGTGTGATCAAAGTCGGGTTGGGAAAATTCCCTAAGTACCTGGTGCAGTTTCTAGGTCTGCCTTTGCAGATCCATAATTTCCATCAGATATGCTGTTCTAGTTACTTCAAATTGCTGTCGGTCTTCAGTTTTAGTTTTCATTTGATTGCATCAAGTTCAGCGACTAAAGCTGTATATTGAACTCATTTTGGTAAATCCAAATTTATAAGATGAGCAACACTAGATCGTAATGCTTGTTCTCTCTCCATCTATTAAAAAGAAGGTAACAAAAGTTTGGGACGTATTTGGACAAAAAGGTAACGATAAGAATCTATGCCCCACATATTTTCCAGCAACATTACCAAAAAACAAAAACACCAAACTGATATCACATAATTTATCGTGGCTGTGCATCTTTCTATTTGGCAGATTTCTCACATACGCCCACAAAATCCAACTTCATCCCAATTTCATCAACAATAGTTGAATAATCGCTATGTCCCTTAAAAAAAATCCTCTCTGATTTTCTTCATCCCCTCGGAATCCAAGACCAAATCTAACAAAGAAACCACCATTAACCTTGTCCCAGAGTCCCCAGCAGCAACTATCCACCCGAGACATCTGGTTTCTTCAACTTTCGAAGCCGACCTTCAGCAACACTTACAGGATTGCGTCCATTTCCACGACATCTTCTCAATAACACGGAGAAATACGTAAATTACCTTGATTTGGGATACCGCACGAGCTACAAGAATGGATTTGAGGAACATGAGGACTTCAAGTGAGAGAATTGATTTGGGGGAAATTGATTTCAGGAGCTTAGGGTTTGGTGATTCACAGACAAACTCGTGTGTTGTTTTTCATGTCAAAGATGTGCTCTGAAGACCAATTTTTGACGTGGCGATGATGGGGAATTGATTTGGAAATAATGGGACTCAACTTACCACATGGAATGAGTTAATTCGACATGTCATCATTCCATCCTCGATGTCAGCAACAATTCAAATGACACCCAGCCGGGTGAGTGATGGACACTAACAGAGTAAAGTTTAGCGGCTAATGGGACTACTCACAAAGTTCAGTAAGTAAATCGTGACATGATACAAAATTCAATAGCCAATGAAACATTTAACTCCACAGAGTTAGGATCATTCAATTTCTTAATATTCTATTTTCCCTCACCATTTTACTATGGGTTGATTTTACAAACGGTCACTGAATTTACTTGAAAATTACAAAACGGTCACTGAAGTTTAAAACTGATAGAAACAGTCAATGAAATTTAGAGCGCTTTCAGAAATGATCACTGAAGTTTACAAACTTGCAAAAACGATCACCCAGATTTTTTAAATTTCTGGGCGAGGTTTGCGGCAATTTTCTGACAACTTTCGACCATCTAGATAGTCGATTTGGAGATCATTGAAAAGTCCACAATGTCCTCATCGATTACCACTCAAAATCTCCACATACCTCCAAAGGATTCGACTGGAATAAGCTTAATGATCAAACTCGACATTTTAAACTTCAGTGACCAATCGAAGACATGAACCTCAATTCAGTGAGCATTGGAACAATTAACTCTGTAGACCACTGTTCTCTTCATGACCCTAATTTCCATTAACTTATTCCTTTTATACAAGTGCTAAAGTATTATTTATTTGTATGCAAAAACTAGAATTGCTTTTACACAGAGAATAAAGACTTGACTCGAAAGATAAAGTATTTTTACCTTGGGTCAATATAGTGACCTCAATGTGATGTATCCTAAGAGTAATTTAGGTCTTGCTTGGCAAGACTTTGAAAAGTCAAAAAGTTGATTTTAAAGATAATTGAATAATTTTTGAAGTTCTTTACCTTGTTTAGGAAAATCTTTTAGAAAGAACTGGTTCTTCATAAAAATTTTCTTGTTTTCTACAAGAAGCAAAACCTGTCTAACAGGTCCCTACTATCCTTCAGTGAAAGAAATTGATCTTGGCCATATAGAGTGGGGAAGAAGAGAGAGTCAAAATCTTTGGCCTAAAATGAGAAGACGAAGTGCTCCAAGAGTTAATTTGGTTACAGTTAGAATAATTTGTATCTCTCTCCCTAAAAGTTATGCGTGGATTAAGTTTATCAAAGACAAAATCTTTACATGAAAATTGTCATACTACATTGTAAAATCTCTTGACCGGACAAATTGGTACTGCAAATAATAGTCAATTATCACCACCATGATAAGAAGCTAAATGCCTATCGTGATATCAACGTTTTATCTTTCTTTTTATTAAGGAAAAATGTAAGCTAGAGTCTCATAAGTTCTAGCCGTTATTGCATACCAACCCAAAACATTTCAAAGAGTCAACTTGCATTTAGCGTCCAAGCTATTCTTGAATGAATAATGCTATGTAACACTAGCACCAATGTTAAAAAAATTAAACAATAATTTACGTGGCATATAAGTATCATTAAATGATATGTTCAATTAAATGTTAAGAATCTAAGACTCGTTTAATTGAATCCATCTTTCAATGTGACATAAATCGATGCCGAATAGCTTTACTTTAATTGAATATATCTCATTCTAGGTTCCACAAAAAAAAATAAAATAACAATGATGATAAGGACCCTTTTGACATAGCTTTAACTTTTGCTTTCGCTTCTGTTTCTACTTCTTATAGAAAAACTTCTCAAGGAAGTTACCTCAAACAATTTTCTTCTAAAAGCTCTTCTAAGAAAAAACACCTTCAAAAAATTGTCCACACAGGTTCAAAAGTAGTTTCTTAATCTCTGAAACAGTTTTTGACTTTCCAAAAACAGATCTTAAATAGAAAATACAGGTCTTTAACTGTATAATTCAATATATTTTGAGAGAACGTGACCAAGGTGAAAATCAGTAACTCAGTATACCTTTGTAACTCCTTCCTATTTTCTTTTACAGGTCAAAATTGATCTCTGTCGGCACATTATCCTGCTATGACAAACTGCTCTACAAACCTTGTGCGGCGAAAGGTTGAAGACAAAAAAGGAAAAATAATAAAACACAATAAAGGGATCAAAAGTCAAAGTAGAAGTGATCGACTGATAAAATGCCGTCTGTCTTGTCTTCCATAAATGGCCAAAAACAGTATGTATAAGCAGATGCTTCTAAACAATTATCACAATACCAGAGTCCAGCATGAATCCATAAATCTAGCAACTTATCATGTCTTCAAATTCAGTCCCAATTCCAAGACGTGAAAAGGAAGCATAATTTCACATTTCATTTCACCTAGTTTACAAATCAGGCCATATCTAAATAGAGTGCATGTAGAAAAATGAAAATTCTTTAGAGCAAAGAAAATAAATCAGTCCAAGTTCACACCAACAAACATCAGAGAAAAAGAAAACAGTTTTACAAGACAATTTATTTGTGCACACCTGCTAAGATTCGAGTATTACAGAAGAATTACTTGCTTTCATTGAGTTCTCGAGTGCTGACTGATCTCGTGGTTTCTCAATAGGGTGCATCTCGGTTTTCTTCTTCTCTTTGAGAATGACTTGCTGTGGCATCACTTCGAGTAGGAAGTTTCCTCCGTTCCATACGGATGCAGAAACTTTGAGTATTTGGAAAACGACATGCAAATCATAAGACAAGAATATGGGGACCGTAAGTGCCATAGTTGCCACCGTGAATATAGCTTGAAGCAAAATATACATAAACAAGCGATTTTGATCCCCGAGCAAACCACTTAAACGCCACCATAAGTTATTTGCTTTCTGTGCTTTCTTTGACAATTCCCTATCATACACAAAGTTGAAAGATTGAGACACAACGATAATAAACTTATGAAAGAAAGAAATAAGAGATGTCTGCTAAGCTTAGAAAGTTCAATTGTAAGGAGTAAATTAGTTTTAAAATACAGAACTTTTTTATCAATATTGAAATGAGTTAATTTTTAGACATCAAGATAAGTGATAATTTCAAATGAGTAACTTTTTCTACTTAAAAGCAAGAAAAAAAACTTATCCAAACATGTTTGGGAACAAAAAGTTAAAAGTAAATACTTATTTTTAAGCTTAGCCAAAAAAATGTTCTCAAGGACTCCAAGTCTATGAGTAGTGACAATATTGCAACCTTCAACCTGAAGAAACAGAGAGAGTAATCATGCGATAAGGAGAAAGGTGATGACCTGTAAGAAGTCATGACTTCGGGATCTCTTAGTAGTCTTTGTCGACGTAGAACATTTACAATAAGAAAATAAAGAACCTGCCAAATGCTGTAAGCAAATAAAGGAACAAAAAACAGCCACGTCCAGAGATAAGATTTGCTCTCTACAGATGGCCATGAAGCTCTCTGCACAGTTCCTTCGGGATGCATGGCTTCCAAAAACACAGGGTCCCACCATCTTATCGTGAAATAAACCAATCCTGAAAACCACAAATGCTGCATCAGCTGCAAGATACTTAATTCACAACTGACTTACAATTTCTATGCACTATATGTTCGATAAAGTCATTTCTACGAAATGTACTCTCTAGATAGAAAAATGCATAGAGTCGAACATAGTAAAATTAGAAACTGAAAGATTTTTGTTGAAATTGTTCATTTGAAATCTTCCAAAAATCTAATCATAGGTTCTTCTCTCCGTTGGAACAGTAGCGCTGTTATGCTCGTCACAAAACTTGTTGATTAGATGAAGTGTAAACAACTGCAGCTTAAGTAGTCAAGAGACAACAGAAGAAAAGCAGTAAATGTAAGGTGAATGGTTAAAAGCGAATCAAATTTTATCCTCAAATCTTATAATAGGAAATCAAAACATGCTTTCAAGCTGGAACACCTAATTGCTGTCAGCAGAACCACAGAACCACTAAAATCTGAACGGCAAAAAGGGTTGACTTACCGGGCAAAAGATGTATGAAGACGCTTACAATTTTGTCCATAGAATTAAAAACTAAGCTACATCTCCAAACAATTAGTGCCCACGCCAATGGCCCCTGCAGTAATATTATATGATTCAGAATAAAGGAAAAAAAAAAAAGAACCTCAATCAACAAGATGGGACAAATGTACCTCTCAACCAACCGATTACCTCTGCAAATGAGAAGCAAACCATGAAAAGCTTCTCATTTCTTGGATAAAACAGAAGCATGATGATGAAGATTGTGTTGGCGTAGTAGCAAAAATCCTGCATGAAACAAGAACGTTAGATAACAGTAGATTGCCTCTTTGATATTTCCCTTCTACCTCATCTGACCAACAATTCAAAATTATTATGATCTTAAAGAGTGTAAAACCTTTATTGAAGAATGGACATTAAAGTGCATCGCAACCAACAAATATATGAAGTTCAAAATTTATATGCCAAAAGTGCATCTTTAAAGTAGCAATCCAGATTATATTTTTGGCAATGCAGCTGGATAAATATTCTTTTAAAATTTCCATCCATTTCCATAGACCTAAATTAGAATAAAACGTCCGTGCTTACTAATTAATCATCAAACTCAGCTTCAAAATAAAGCATAAGAATTTTTTAGAAATACAGTAATTATACTTTGCCAAGAGTCTGGGCTCACCATAAGGTAGTAGTGCCATTTTTTGTATCGATAATAAATCCACCTGAGAGGAACAAAAATTACATAGAACACACAATATACATATGGTATATCACGCGGCCCTGATTCGTCAATCAACAAAAACACCAAATTAAAATACAATCACGAGAATTCAAATGTAATGTAAACAGATTCTTGAAGTCACCACTGTTCACTCACTTGCACCCAAAATAAAGCAGAACGCCCCAAAACCAAGAACACCCAAAAAATATGTCACCTGCAAACCACCAGAAGTCCAATGAATACAACCACAAATGAAATTTCAAACACCATATATAAATTTAAAGCGGATTTAAAACAAATTATACGAAGAAACCAATGAACTCAACTAAGCGGAAAGCACCCTAATTCATAAAGAAAACTTGTGACTGCCCTTTCGTGTTAACTTTTTTACATACACATAACATGCAAGGATTCTTGAAATACACCACACACATATACATACATATAGATTCTTGAATATATAAGATTAAGTTTGATACCTTATTGATGAATCTTTCATGTTCTTCAGCCTGTTTGGAGATTTTAACGGCTTGTTTAGACAAGATCTGTTTGGTCTGAACTGCTTGTTTCGACAAAATTTCCTTGGTTTGAGCCACTTTCTGAGCAAAACCAAACATAACCACGTCAAGGAAGAAAGAAAACACCAACCCAACTCACAAAAAATCAAATATTTTTCAATCTACACCATAAAATCTTAATGCCTACACACAACACAAATAGAACAGTACCTGGGATCGATCTTTGAAACTTTGTTTGACCTTCCCAAATGAATCCCCACTTGAATCCTTCATCTCTATATTCTCTTCGCTGCTTGACATTTTTTCTACTCTTTCGGACTGTTTTTGTCGGAAATCTATTGAAGGTGGTGGAAATGGGATGTGTTTTGCTCAATTTTTTATTATCATGCTAATGAGCTTGTGCATACAGAAATATACCGATCCGTCAGAATGAAAATTACTAATCTTTCTGATTAGAGCTCAATATGATTACTGTTGCTATTAAGATTCTAATTACGGTTAACAAATCCCAAATAAATTAGGTTTTTTAATTAACAGGAAGATCTTATATCATATCATTGTGTGAAACAAGTTTGAGGAAACAACCATCTATGGGCTACGTGTCTTTATTTGGACAAATTGAACTGGTGAAGCAATTCGATTCTTATGGATTTCATTTTTTTCCTTGACAAAAGATTTAGATATAGACAAAAGATTTGCCTATTTAAATATGCTATTATTCTGCAAACTGTTTTCTTCTAATTTTAATAGGGTATTAGATTTTCGTTTTTAAAAATGATGACTCATTTTTAATTAAATTGATCAAATGGCTCGTCTGTGTTTAACTGAGTTTTCTTGAGTAATTCAAATATTTAAACATTGAAGCTTCATTTCTTTAGAGTGACGAAGCGAAAATTAATTCATGTATCCAACTTTAGTCGATATCTTCAATTTGATGAAATATTCTCTTGATTCTTGATTCTCTCCATGATGACCCACTTGATTATATATTTGAACCATGCTCATGGGCCCCCTTCTTATGAGGGGTTGTCAACTCGATTATACAACTAGCAAAATTCAACATATTTTCTTGTTGTTTGCAAATCATTTTATCCTATCCGTTTTGGTTTTTCACTCATGTTTTTGTATTTTCTACGTAAGTGAAGTTTGTATTTTCATACATTGTTGGCAATTAAGATAACGATAAATATATTACCACCAAAAATTTTATTTGTCATGCCACAATTAAAATACATTTTGATAAATACACCACAGGTAAGTTACATATGCAACTAAATCCAATTAAAATAGAAAAGCGAAAAATTAAAGTACACCACGTTATTTGTTAAGGGAAAAAAATCTCACATCGGTTAACTATCGAATTATTGACCAACTTAAAAAAATCTTAAACTACTCCTCTTAATAAGATTGACTTTTTAAAATGGAACTTCAAATCTTAATATTACTATCCTTTTCATGTCACCACTCTCCCCACCGGCTATCTTTTTTCATCCATAAAAAATTTCTACTTGACATTTTTTCTTGGGATTTTGCCATGACTGTTTTGGGAAACTTTCTTTTATTGATGATTTTGTGTTATGAATATTCTTGAGGTATTTGAAATTCTCGTTCTTCTTCTTTTATAGCTTCTGTGACAAACTGGAAGCATACAGTGTTTCTAAAAAAAGCTTCCTTAATACCGATAGAACATCATTGTCATTAAAACTGAAATTCAGGATTTTCAAATTTCATAGTTTTTATGTCCTAATGGTATTCCGTCAAGGGTGTGTTATTAAGTCACAACGAAATCCAAGATACCCAACCAAAGTGAAAGTATTTTACCAATACATGGTATTAAATATCACAGTAAATACCATATTATGAATCAAGATAGGTTTTATTATTTATTTGGTTTCTGATTATTCTTTGGTTTTGAGAATTAGAGTGTGTTTATAGCTTCTCTTAGAAATAAGGAGGTAATGAACCATCCCTTAGTCGTGAAAATATATCCAGGGTACCCCTGAACTTACAAATTTTTTGGGCAAAAAATTGTATCTAAGGTTCGAATTCTTGAGAGAAGATATTAAACTAAGAGAGGCCAACAATCATTCAATTAAATGAAACAATGGTCTTCAAATTTCTCAACTTTGAAATCTGTCAAAAGCTACCAAGAAATTCACCATTTCTCTCCCAATTTGTTTGAGATCGAGAGAGAGAATTTTTTGTTTGATCAAATATGAGTTGTGGATGGATTATTTTATGTTAGTGGTGTAACAATAAATTATTTGTGACAAAAATATAGTAAAAAATTATTTATGTAATTTCACAATAGTTTATTTAAGTAAATAAGAAAAATACTTAAAATTGTTGTGGACCTAAAAAAATCCGTAGTGGTAATAAAATTACCCTTAATGTATTTGCAGGAGGCCATGTCCAATCTAAGAATCAAATGGATTTCCAAATATAACTAGCACCCACATTTTTTATTAACTCAAAATTGTGAACGTTTGGAAAAAACAATATTGTTGATTAAGATCGTTGAGAACATGAAATGATTAGTCATGTTCACTTCGATTCAGTCTAATATGCTTAACATGTCATTATCGTGTCATCGTTTTCTAGAGTATGCATTTATCTCTCATTATGATGAATAAATGAACATGAGGAATTAATTGCCGAGGGGATGGGATAGGGTTGTTTCTAGATTCAGATTCCGCCTTTCAAGGAGGAATTTTGCATTTTAGATTATTGTCCCAATCACAATTAATAGCTCACACGTTCCAAATCATTCTATAATTATTAATGCAATTTCATTGAAGACGTTAAGAATTAAACTCCTTGAACAGGGTTGAAAATAGGATACAAGAAAATAGGTTGACTTGGATGTTTTTGATTGGCGGTGTTTTTAAAAAAAATTCAAACTATACAAGTACTTGTCGACACGTGATATCCTTATTTTTTACCATGTTTTCTACCTTGAATCTGTAGCATCTTTCAGGCATTAATGTCTACTGGTTGGTTCAACCCTTGTTTAGAGGCTCGCACCAAATTGTCGAGCCCACATGTCACATGTTCAGATCATTACTATTAAGGATTTAAGTTGGACATTGGCTTTACTTAGGAAACAATGCTACAGAGTCAAGCTCAAATACAAGGTAAAAAATAAGGTAGACACATGTCGAAACATGATTAGACACTTCGAAAATAAAATAAAATAAAAGAAAAAAAGAAATAGCCAATCATTCTGCCAAATCAGTCTGTCTTTGAATCTCTGTCTTTTAGCACCGACTTTATTCTTAGTTAGAAGATACTCAAACAAAAATGGATTTTTGACCTTGAAAAGTGTAGGTTAAATTCTTGGTCAGCTTCTTGCTTAACTACCTATTTAGAACTTTTTTTCGACTACCAGAGCTCTAATAAAAGAGTTTTCTAGAGGTGACCCAGGTCAATTAAAGTTCTAAGAGAGAGAGAGAGCAAAAATTAGGTTACGGTTTCTAGTATTGCTTGCCTTGTGATTTTTCTGGGTATTTATGGATTTTTTAAATCAATGGCTACTACTTGGACGCATTTTGCATTATTATTGGATAGTCTACAACAAATTGTAATTCTAGATAGTTTTATGACACATTGTCACTATCATTGAGTTGGTTGTTACTTTCACTAAATTCTCTATAGGCTTAATCTATTTTGATAGTAGAAAAATGATAGAGAGGTTGATAAATTTGTATGTCATAATAGATGAATGAATGAAAATACTGACTGTTTTTAAACTGATCAATGATATAATATCATATAGCATTATGTCAAAGAGTATCTCAATCATTATGTCACCGTAGCATGACTATACTCTAAATCTTCTTATGTTGTGGCGTAATTAACAATATATTTGTGTTCCTTCGTTTCGGGTCTTTAGTACTTTTAGTTTTTTTGGGCTTCTTGTTAGTTCAACCATCTTAAGTGCTTTGGTTAGCTTCTGCGACCTTCATCCAAGTATTCAGTTTCGAGTAGATGGGACTAATGGCGTTCGATGCCAAAGGTTCGCCTATGCATCGCGATTATATTAAAGCATATTATGACTTATGAGCCTATTTCATGATGATAGAAGTGAGGGTGACAATAAATTTTCTTATTCTTTGTGGGGCCATTCCACGTTCCTAAGATTCGTGAACATGATTAAATCAAAATTTTCAATCCCGAATTATTATTTCAAATTTTCTTACACCGAGGTATCATCGATTATTTCAAATTATTTTTTGCTTAGTAGGTATGTAAGTACGTGATATAATTTACTTGATTTAACTCTTTCATTTTTATTTTTTTTTAATGAAAATGAAGATCACCCGTGGAGATTAACACTATTTAATTTCCTCTTGTTTAATTAGTGAATTAATTATGGCTGAAGCTAAATTTTCAATCCAGGCCCGTTCATATGCCAATGATCTGGGCATTGGTAGCCCAGTTCTTTTACCTTTGAAAAAACTGCGACACTCACCGTGAACCTTTTGATATTCCAAATATACAATGATGGTTTGTTTGATTGCAAAAATTGAATTTTGGTGGAAAGAAAATGAATTTTAACGAATTGAATTGTCTAAAATTTGTTTCACTGGGACTTGTCAAGTAAACGTGTTTGATTGGTATAATTTTTTACTTAAAAAATATTGAAATGCTGACTTTTTTGCTATTCATTTGGCTTTGTTTTTCATGAAAATTATCAATTAAAAGGATATAAATTATTAAAATTGGGGAAAAAAATTTTTTCAATTGCCAAAAAAAAAAAAAAAAAAAAAAAATCTGAAAATCACCAAACCCATGGGAAAACTAATTCCTCAAAAAGGTGGGAAAAAAGGATCACGTGAGTGAAAGTGAGAAAAATAATTACCAAGAGAATAATTCCTTTCAAACAGGTTAAAAAGTGAAAAATTGTGGGATAATTTCCATCTTCCATGAAAAATTTGGCCTATCAAACAGGGCCTTCTTTTTAATTCTTCTATTTGAGGGTATATTTGTTATATTTTATGAAGTTCACATCACAAAGCAATTGCATACACTAAAAGTACTATGATTTAACCTCTCTTCTTCTTTTTTCTCTTTTTTTTTTCCTTGTCAAAATTTAATTGACACTATGCTCAATTACATATTATTAACTAATGGTTTGAGATTCATTTGTACTTTTTCAAAAGGTTACGGATCTAGCTGCAATTTTCTCTAATTGAAATTAAGTTAAAAAATGAAAATTGATATGATAAAATGTTTAATATTTTCAAGTAAAATATTGGTTTTTTTATTTAAAAAAAAAAAAAAAAGAAAAAAAAAAAAAAAAAAAGACCAATTGCTCCACATTCTCTAATAACTAAAGGTGATCAGAACAATGATTTAAATATTATAAGTTAGAACTAAGTTAATGAAAGCATGTTAGGTACAATTTCTCTCTTTAGTTTTTATTTTTAAAAATTTTTAATTTTAATTTTTTTGAACATTAGTAGAAAATAGAATATCTTGTCTAAATAAAACATTAAGCCCCCATTTGGTAGAAATTTTTCACCACAGAAAATTGATTTTTTGACCGTTATTTCACTATTCTAGCCATCATTTTTTATTTTCTCACTTACAGGTGGGATACATTTTTCTCTCTAATGATCAAAAAATTAATTCTCATAATCACTATCGAACATGTCCTAAATGATATACTTTATACAGAGTCGGCGTTTTGGGGCTTTTTTGTGAAATGTTATTTTCATTCTGTAAGAATATTCTTTGGAAGCAAATTAGTGTTGCTTTGTGCACAATTTGGATCACTAATGCACGCTCCTAAAAATATTTTATTCAAAATTCAAATCAATATACCCTTCCAAAAATTATTCACATAAGCCATAAGGAAAAGACAGACCAACTCTTGTCAAGCATAAACAAAATAGATTTTCATTTAGCATCCAACCAACATTCATTCGAAGCACACGTGTTTGTAAACCTATTAAAATTAATAAAAATGTTTTGCACGTTGAATTCGATAACATTAAACAAAAAGGAAATGTGATAAAATCGGTCGAATGTAATGTAACGCCCCGAAAATTTTAGAATAAAAGTGTATGCTATATTTTATATTTTGAAAATTTGAGGACTAAAATGGAATTGCTTTTAAATTCATATTTTACTTGGGCTAAATAATTAAGTAACGATAGTACGAGATTTTATATATCGATATTGGGCTCGTTATGTAGCTCGTATTAAATAAAGTACATTGGCCTCGAGAAATAATTATTCCGAACAAGTTATGTCCATGTTTTTGAGGCTAAAAGATATTGTCTAAATTTATAATAAATTATTCATTTTAAGATTTTCCATTCCCACGTGAGCTATATTGTTGAAAAAGAAGAGAGAAATTTATTTCCCAATTGGTCATGATTTGATGTTGATAGATGAGGAAGTTTCATTTTTAAAATAGTTTATTTACCTTGATTTGGGGGAGTGACAAGAATTGTCAATTATTATAAATTTAATATTATTTAATTACATTGATTTTGGAAATTTATATATCACTTATGAAACCGTGTAGATTGGATATAGCTAGAATAAAGGAATCTTCTCTCTTTTATGGTAGAAATGATATAAAAATATTATAGTATTGTCAACATCTTGAAAATACACGAAAATCATATCTTGTACTCCCATTACATCAATTGTATTTGATTGAGATTAGTAATTTCCTTGTTTGAGTTTAAATCAATTGGTTGACCCGTGTGTGACTAGAAGGAAAATAAGTAAATTATGGAAAAACGTGTGACTTTATTATGTCACATAAATATGATAGATGGTACAAACGTGGAGAAGCTTTGACTACCATAATAAGTGTTTCACGTTAGGAATAAAAGAGTTGTGATAGATACCCTTGAACAAAAAGAAGAAGAAGAAGTCTTGAACTGGATCTACTGTCTTTCTTTCAAGAAAACTCTTTTCATCAATTAAGGTAGGATTACAAGGTGCAAGTGGTTAGTCCCGTTTAATTTATTTCTTCATGTTGATAAATGTTATACTCATGAAAGTTATGATATGATATGAGCTCTTACTGAAATTTAAAGATATGATATGACGGTATGATTATTTTGATACATGATTGAATATTTTATTCGGGACCGCACCATTAATCGTGTCCTACTGAGTATTCTTTATACTCATCCCTTTTCCCTACCTTACATGTTAGTACGGGTCGTGTCGGAGTGCGGCGACTCGATGGTGTGGTTGTGCCTCATTTCATGGGACAAAACTCTAAAATCTAACACGTAACTTTATTTCTATTCAATGTTATTGCAATAGACACTCATGCTTAATTTAATTATTTGGAAAAGTTCGCTAAAAATTTAGTTGCATGTTTTCTAGGATATTAACATTCCCATCTCTTTAAATGTTTAAATTGCACTTCGAATTTCAATTAAGATTTATGATATTTGGTGTAAATTCCATCTTATCTTTCTGTCATTTTAAAACTATTGAATGCTGAAACGGACAAGTGGCTGCATAAATGTCAACAGTTATATATTTTTATGGTCACTTATCATTAAAAGATTTAAATTCAATGATTGAATACATATATGGTGCTATACACTTTTATAAAAACCAAAAAGTATGCATCGAGCTACATACTTCAAATAAAATCAGGCATATATGTTTTAAAAGTTGTAAAATATCTTGTGGTTGCGTCAATTGTATAAAAGGGATGAAAGTAATATATGTATTAAAGTTTTTACTCTTTCACTTGACACTATTTTATTTCAGGATAACATTATTATAAACCTATTTATTTTTGAAGAAACGTTTGATAACGGCTTAAATTTGAAAAAAAAAAATTAAATAAAATTGGGACGTTACATGTAAAGTTTAGTTTAGTAAATTTGATGTGATTTGTACGGCTTCTTCCTTCGAAACTTCTTAATATAATGTATCATGTTTTGAAGAACAATCAAATTCTCTAGAGAGGATGATAATGAATTATAGTTCTTAACAGAAAAGAATTATTGTAGAATTCGAAGCCCACCTCGTGAAAAATAATAAAGATATGTGATTGAAATACTAAAATATTTAGTACTTTGAACTGAATAAGGAGAAATGTATACAATAAAAACAATTAATATTCTTGTTCAATTAAATGTAAAATTATATGATTCACTAGTGTATCTTTCATATAATGACATTTAGTTCCATTTAATTTGGTGTTGGATTCGTTGGTGATGTTAGATGACATCACTCATTCTGAAAATAGGAGTGCGTTAAAAGTAATTTTCAATTGTCAATAGTTAAATATTCAATATAATATGAAAACTCTTATTTTTATATACTCGCTTTCAACTATATATTTGCACAATGAAATATTTTGCACGAAAATTCAAAACTTTTTCCTACTTTTGGATCACATATTGTCCTAAAAATCACTATTCAAAATATTAATTTTTATTTTATTTTATTTTTAATAATGGTTATCAAATAAGGCTTAAGTAGTGAAACATTGAAACTTTATTAAATGCATTTAGATGTTCTAAGTATTTAGAGTAATGCTACAAGTACAGGAAAATCTTCATAGAAATTTTAAAGGAATTCACATGGCACAAATTCATTAGCAGATAACAAAAAAAAAAACACATTGTCTGCAAATCATGTATTGCCACAGCTGGACCTATTGGGATTCTGTAAAGAATTCCCGTACTTGTGGAATTTTCCACGTATTTATGGCTTGTTAAGTAAGGTAAATTATAAAGTACTGAATATGTTTACTCAAGTTTTGACACGTCATCGGGATTGACGTGTATTTATCTGAATGTGATGGATCAAGATGAAAAATATACAAATACTATGGGCAAAAGAAAAGATATAAAAGATTACAGGGGCGTGAATGAAAGATTACTCCTGCTCTAACTTTGAATTAAAAATGGTCACGCCAAGAGGGAGCGGGGTTGGTAGGGAGAGATCAAAGCCCGAAAACTTCCGCTGAGTTATCGTTTATTCTACTCGTAAGATCTTCATTCTCTCGTGGCTTTCCTTGTTTGTCAATTTTATTTTCTTAGAATTTGCCAATTAATAACTGGTCAATTTATAAATATAAACAGTTACGATTAATCTGTATCGTATTTAATTCATTTTTTGTTTTCATTTTGAGTTATGAACAGTATTTTTCTTTCAATTTTAGCTAATAACTGTATAAAGTCATTGGCTTTCGATGAGAAATTTGGGGTTTATTTAATATTTTTGGATTTTGGAGATGGGTTTTGTTAGTTTTTATGCTATATGTAATTTTGGAAAGGTTTTTTTTTTTGTGTCATTTTGTAGCTTGTGTGGAGATAATGTCAAAAGCAGATAGTAGGAAGAAACCTGTTGGGAATGCAGGAACTTCGAAGTTTTTGAATGACCTTGACACTATAAGTAAATCCCTGTATTCAGATAAAACACAGCCAACGGACGCAATTTCTATCATTAGTAGTAGATCGAAGTCTGTAAGAAAACCACATTTGCTTGAACCCAAAACGAAGCTGAAGGATGCCAGCAAAAACGCTAAAGATTCATTTGACAAGGATAAGAAGTCCATTTGGAGTTGGAAGGGTATAAAGGCCCTGACCCATGTCAGAAATCGCAGGTTCAATTGCCGTTTCTCCGTCCAAATCCATTCCATAGAAGGGTTACCCGCATTTTTTGATGATGCTAGTCTTATCGTGCATTGGAAGAGGCGGGATGGTGAGTTAATGACGTGCCCAGTTAGAGTTTGTGGAGGAGTAGCTGAGTTCCAGGAACAATTGTCTCATTTATGCTCTGTCTATGGTAGTAGGAGTGGTTCCCATCATTCAGCAAAGTACGAGGCAAAGCATTTCTTATTGTATGTCTCAGTATATAATGCTCCCGAGCTTGATTTAGGTAAGCATCGGGTTGATTTAACAAGGTTGCTTCCTCTAACATTAGAGGAATTGGAGGAGGAGAAGAGCTCAGGGAAATGGACAACTAGTTTCCGATTGTCAGGTAAAGCTAGAGGTGGGACTATGAATGTTAGTTTTGGTTACGCAGTAATTGGGAGCAATAGCACCGAGTTTTCTAGCAACAACTATGTTTCCACCCCTGAGGGATTGCTGCGGAATAGTTCAAGTGCAACAAAACTCCTTGGACAATTCGATCAAATGAATGAGCTAAGTATTCTGCAAACAGGAAGCCTTCCTGCAAAGTCTTTTACCTCAAATCTGTCTGCTGAAGATATAAAGGATCTTCACGAGGTATTGCCCATAACAAGGTCGGAACTCTCTGACTCGATGAATATACCATGTCAGAAACTTGACAAAGAGATGTCAAATGCTTCAGTTAATTATAAATCAGAGACTCTTCCTTTTTTTGAGCCTGTTGAGCCTCTTAAATTAGATTCATCTATACCTCCTGATGCAGTAAAGGGTAGTCCTGAAACTGAATGCAAAATTGGTGAATATTCTGTCTTAGAGCAAGAGAGAGAGGAGTTCACAAGGGAACAAGTGGAACCAAAAGGCGATAGGTCAAAGGCTGTTCAAGATTCTGTAGGAAAGAGTCCTGAAACCAACAGTGATGTTGAGCTACTCGTTAATCCATCGGTTGAAAAAGTTGGTTGTCAAACAGATGAACCATCGGTAAGTGACTGCAATTTTATACAGAATGATGAGTGCACTAAAGAATCAATAATGAAAGAACTGGAGTTGGCTTTGAGTTCCACCTCAGATTTGATGAAAGGATTAGATTCACAAGAAGATGAATGTGATATTTCAGACCAAGAATCTAATTCAGAGACTGAGTTAAAATACAGCAATCTTAGGAAGGAGAGATCACAGAGTTTGGACGATATTACTGAATCTGTTGCTAATGAATTCTTTGACATGCTGGGGATAGATCACAGTCCATTTAGCTTGAGTTCAGAAAGTGAGACCGAGTCCCCTAGAGAACGCCTATTAAGGCAATTTGAGAAGGATTGTCTTGCCAGCGGGAGTTCCTTATTGGACTTTGATGTTGAAAACGATACTGTAGAATTTTTTACTCATGCTCCTACAGCTTCTGGGTGGGGGACCATCTCCGATGACTTTCATAACTCGGCAATGGTACAGGACTACGAGGAGAGGCTTAAGATAGAAACTGAGGCAATGATGACTAAAACAAGGGCCACAATATTGGAAGACTTGGAGACTGAAGCTTTAATGGATGAGTGGGGCTTAAATGAGAGGGCTTTTCAACATTCTCCACCTAGCAGCTCGGGTGGGTTTGGGAGTCCAATTGATGTACTTCCCCAGAATCCTCAGCAGCTGCCTCCCCTTGCAGAAGGTTTGGGTCCTTTTGTTCAGACTAAAAATGGAGGGTTTTTACGCTCAATGAATCCTGTGCTTTTCAGGACAGCAAAAAACAGAGGGAGCTTAATTATGCAGGCGTCCAGTCCAGTGGTGGTGCCTGCTGAAATGGGTTCTAGCATAATGGACATTCTTCAGGGTTTGGCCTCTGTTGGTGTTGAAAAGCTCTCAATGCAGGCAAATAGGTTGATGCCTCTTGAAGATATAACTGGGAAAACAATGCAACAATTAGCATGGGAAACTGTACCCAGTCTTGAGGGACCCGAGAGGTTTGTTGTTACTGTTTAATACTGTCGCCCATTCACACTTTATTTTTGTTTTTTTTTTGATTTTGTCTTTGTTTTTACATTTCTATGCAAATGAAAGTTTTATTCACTTGTTTACCCCCGTCACAGGCCATCTTTCTTGCAGCATGAAAATGAAATTATGCAAAATGTGTCTGGTGAGCAAAAGAGAGTAAAAGAAACTGCCAGATCACATAAGGTCGAATCAAATTCAATTGGCAGTGATGCTGAATATGTACCCTTAGAAGATCTTGCTCCTTCGGCGATGGATAAGATAGAAGCTCTTTCAATTGAGGGTTTGAGAATACAGTCTGGCATGTCGAATGAGGATGCACCTTCAAACATCAGCCCACAAAACATTGGTGAATTTTCAGCCCTCAAGGGAAATACAGTCAATGTCAGTGGCTCCATTGGTCTCGATGGCACTGGTGGACTGCAACTTCTGGATGTTAAAGACAATGGTGAAGATATCAATGGATTGATGGGTCTGTCTTTAACACTTGATGAGTGGATGAAGCTGGATTCTGGTGAAATTAATGATGGAGATCTCATCAGTGAGCAAACTTCTAAAATATTAGCAGCCCATCATGCTACTTCTTTAGAGTTGTTTCGTGGAAGATCTAAGGGGGAGAAGAGACGGGGAAAGGTTAGAAAGTTTGGTTTGTTGGGTAACAACTTCACTGTCGCACTAATGGTACAATTGCGTGATCCTTTAAGGATGCACCTTCAAACATCAGCCCACAAAACATTGGTGAATTTTCAGCCCTCAAGGGAAATACAGTCAATGTCAGTGGCTCCATTGGTCTCGATGGCACTGGTGGACTGCAACTTCTGGATGTTAAAGACAATGGTGAAGATATCAATGGATTGATGGGTCTGTCTTTAACACTTGATGAGTGGATGAAGCTGGATTCTGGTGAAATTGATGATGGAGATCTCATCAGTGAGCGAACTTCTGAAATACTAGCAGCCCATCATGCTACTTCTTTAGAGTTGTTTCGTGGAAGATCTAAGGGGGAGAAGAGACGGGGAAAGGTTAGAAAGTTTGGTTTGTTGGGTAACAACTTCACTGTCGCACTAATGGTACAATTGCGTGATCCTTTAAGGAACTATGAGCCAGTTGGTACTCCAATGCTGGCTCTTATTCAAGTTGAGAGAGTGTTGGTTGCGCCAAAACCTAAAATCTACCATACGATTCCGAAATTAAGAAACTGCGATGAAGAAGATCAAGAAGAAGAGCCCGAGACTTCTAAAATTGAAGGCATAGTTGATGAGCCTGAAGAAGACAAAATCCTCGAAGAAGAACTCGTTCCTCAGTACAAAGTCACTGAGGTTCATGTTGCAGGTCTTAAAGCCGAGCCAGGAAAAAAGAAGTTATGGGGTTCATCTAATCAACAACAGTCCGGTTCCCGTTGGTTGCTCGCGAATGGAATGGGAAAGAAGAATAAGCATCCCTTAATGAAGTCAAAGGCTGTTGCTAAATCTTCTGCACCAGCTTCCTCTTCTTCTTCTTCCCCAGTGACAACTACAGCAAATCCTGGCGATACCTTGTGGAGCATCTCATCTCGTGTTCATGGAAACGGGGCTAAATGGAAAGAACTTGCTGCCCTTAATCCTCATATTCGAAATCCAAATGTCATCTTCCCAAATGAAACCATCAGATTGCACTAAGACTGCGCTGTCTGTCTGTCAGATTGTATTTTGCACTAGTTAGACGGTCTTATTTGGGAAATTGGGTAATAGACAATGTGACAAAACTGGGTTTCGAACTGTTGGAATTGGCTGTAAGTCGAACAAGGGACTCTTGATTCAATTGAACGTAGTTTTGTGTTTTTCTTGTTTAAATTTTTTTCTCAAGTATATAGGATGGTTTTATCACAAAGGATTGCATGCAGAAAAAAAAGGTGTTTTGTTCATTTTCTTTCATATGCACGAGACAAACTTTTAGAATATTTTCTCCTTCATAAAGTCCCTCTTTGGTTCCAATTTTTAAAATTTATTTTTTTTCTCAAACTCGGTTTACAACTTTTATCATCAAGAACTATAGCAGGCCATCCAATTTGCTGAGTTTCTTCAGGATGGAATCTGCATTAACGGAAACAAATGTTTTATTCGACTACCACCAAGAGCAAGTGTATCATCAACACAAACTAGTTCTGAGTCTTATGAATTGAAATTGTATCTCAAGGCCATAGATGCAACTTATAGGCATATCAATATTGTTATCTAGTCTTTAAGGGTGTGTTTGATAGGGTGGAAATGAAATTGGAATTGAATTTTTCAACTTTATGTGTTTGATACAATTTTTTTTTTCCATGGAATTTGAATTTTTGGTTGTCTTGAAGTTTGGAATTTTCTTGATTTTTAAGGAAAACCAATTCCCACCATATATGGTGGGAAATTGGTTTTTCATTTTCCACTTCATTTGGCATCTAAGCTGAATTCCACATTTTCCTTGAATTGAAATTTTCACCAATATGGTGAGAATTCCAATTCCGGTCACTGTATCTATATTATTATTATTTTGCAATAGAAACAAATTATAAGAATTATAGTAAAAAAATATTTTTTTTAATTGACAATTTTTATGTAAAACAAAATCAAATGAATATCAAAAGATAGATGATTTTCTTGGATTTTTTTTTTTGGCAATGGAAACACATTTAATCCTCAATACCAGTAAAATATATCTCTTTAATTGACGATTTTCATGTAAAATAAAATCAAACGAACACCAAAAAACACTTTTATTTCAACATTTTCCATGTGAAAAATTATATCAATCAAACACAATAATTTACAATTTTCAGGAAAACAATTCTAGATAATTCAATTATCTGGAATTCGTTTTCTAGACAATTCAATTTCATCTTTGCAATCAAACGAATCCTAAAACAAAAGTTAAGTGGAAAAAAAATAATAAAAAAAATGACCGGTGACCAAAGTAGAACAATGCCATAAGCGAAGCTTAAAATGAGTGAAAGTCTGTTTTCAAATATGCTCAGATAACCTGTTAAGGTATTATATCCCACATCAAATGATGATGGAAATAAATACCAATTTATAAAATAAGGTTGATCTTATTAAGATGGACTCCAAACTTTAAAATGTTATCAGAGCCAACCCATGAATTTCAAGATTGGTGTGATCAAGTGAGCCACCATCTTGAGGGGGCCTGTTATGGTATTATATCTCACATCAAATGATGATGGAAATAAATACCAATTTATAAAGGATTGGACTTCTCCATTTAATAAGGTTGATCTTATTAAGATGGACTCCAAACTTTAAAATAACCTACTTTTTAACTTGCTAAAAATGTTAAAAAGTAGCTCTTGCCTTTCAGTTGAAGGTAAACAGCTTCTCTCAAAGATTTAAGGAGATGGTAGTTGAAACATTACCCTAATATCAACTCTCTCAATCTCTGAAGAATGCAAGTCAGCTACACCCTTCCCAAATGCTAGCATTCTTCCATATTTAACGCGAGTTGCAGAGGCCAAATTCCCTTCCTGCTGTCTCCCTATTGTTGTTCCTCGGCTTCTCTGCATTGCACTTTGGTATCATTGACATTGTCGAATCCCATGACCGAGTTATTTGTTGGAAATATTTCACAACCAAGGGAAATGGAGAAGAAACAAGTTAGAAAATATATCAAGTAGATGAAAATGATGATGAAGGCTCGAACACGATATCGTTGTCCTCGAATGATATTTGTCCACTCTCGGATACAATTTCGGTGCTTAAAGGGTTCTTTGCAAATGATTTGAAGGATTAATCAAGCCTTGTAGAGAATTTAACACTTAAACATTGGTGTAATTCCCCAAAACTATAAGAGCACGAGGAGGGAAATCATATGAATATGGAAGAAAAGAAGTTTTGATCCTTTTCTGGAATCAAGTAATATTTCTCAATTGTTTGTAAAATGTAATGTATTGATCATCTCATCACTTATCTATAGGCCTTGATCAATACCTCACGAATTGGTGTCAAAACGTGATGAAGAGTTGCAAAATACTCTCCGAAAGTCATCAGAAATAAAATTGAAAAACGGCCCTCAACTGCTATTTTCCAACTTTATACGGTTGCATAGAACAAATCTTTGCAACCGCATAGATCAGTCCGCTGCAGGGCCTAAAAGGCCTTGCATGAGCCTATGCGACCGCACGCCCTTGTGGCCTAAACGACCACATAGGCCAAGTTCTTGGCTTCCAATTCCAATTTACATTCCACACCCGATTTTATTGATTTTGAACAACATTTTCCATCATCATTCTCATTACATGCTGCAAAGTCTAAAGACCAAAACCATCCACATCTAAAACACCTGCTGCAATAGCCCTGCATAAGAAGATATTTATACTTTCAAACATGAGTATCCAATGCAAAAAATAAACAAGAAATTGAGATTATAGCACATGTTAAGGTCAGATTGAACAATAGTTCACTAAGAAAAGATTCACTCAAGCTCTTCTAGAAACGAATATGGACACCCAGTAATATTAATGGAACCGAATATACAACTCAAATTTAAAAAATGCTATTACATTATCCAGTGACATGTGCTCAACCCAGCCTGCATAAATGATTCCCATTGATGAGAGGATATAATATATCTAAAACTATTTATAAAAAAATAAGTCAAATTGAAGGAAGAAACCTCCAATCATCTGAGATATGCATGGCACTGACAAGGGAACATAAATTACAGAGCCATACAAACTAACTTATCAAATACAAGTTGCAACACACTCTCACTGAGAGCTAACAAAACAGTTCTTCTAAATAACAAGGTGCGAATGTGAAAATGAAACTGATGGTAAGTAAATATTGGAACAAGCAGGAGGAAAGGCACTGGAAAGTTTATAAATTGGATATCGAGGCTCTAACTCAAGTAGCAATGCCAGAACATCGAAATATTATTTGTCGTTCTACCCATTAATTTATCTATTTTCATAACCACTTCGCGGTATCTTACCATATGATGGACATCCCTCTTGAATTTCCTTAAGATTTGTTTAAACAATCAATGTTGCTTTTGGATCGGTGATATAGTTCAAATCGGTGGTTTGATTTCTTTTTCTATCTTAATCTTGTGCACCAATATTAAATCGAACATATCGAACATCTTTTTTTTAGGGGATTAAACATCTTTCTTGAATTTCTAATTAATTGTTGAGTTTTATTTTTGTAACAATTGTCACACTTATATATTGATTTACTCTGGCAAGATACTTTTTCATTTTACTTTCACAAGCAATAAAATATAAATCCCAAAATTTTTGTCAACAAATTGATCAAAACAATTGTACTTGTGAATTGGCAAGAGAAAATGATAGAAAAGGCACCATTGGGAATCTTTCAACTCCAAATAGGACATTATGGTGCACATGCAAACCAACTTTTGCACCAACAAAAAGTAAATTTGTAAACTATCTTTTGGACCCTCAAGAAATAATAATAAGGGTATGTTTGTGTAGGAATTGGTTCAAATAATTAATCAAAAGTTGGAAAATGAAAAGGTGTGTAAAAGTGGAAAATGAAAAGGTGTGATTACGCGTCAACTTCGACCAAATAGTCGGATTTGATCGGATTTGTAAACTATCTTTTGAACCTTCAAGAAATAATAATAAGGGTATGTTTGTGTAGGAATTGGTTCAAATATTTAAGAGAAAGTTGGAAAATGAAAAGGTGTGTAAAAGTGGAAAATGAAAAGGTGTGATTACGTGTCAACTTCGACCAAATATTCGGATTTGATCTGATGGTCAAATTACAAAAGTAAATAGACCAACTTATTCTACTCGTCGAATAGATCGTCGTGGTATATTTGGAATCTCGAAAACAATTCCGGATGAATGAGAAATTGCGGACCAAAGTTGGAAGAAATGAAGTGTTGCAACTTTTTGAAAAGATGCAGGTTTTGGCCAAGTGTTGCAACTTTTTGAAAGGATACATGTTTTGGCCCACACTACTTCATTTGCAACCTTTCTATATCTATAAATAGAACACTATGGACATGGTTTTGGGTACACCAATTGTATTGAGCATTCATTCTCCTCTTGCAATTCTCTCCTTTCTAATTCCATAGCATTTTCATGCATTCCCTTGGTAGAGAGGGAATTTCGTTCGAGTTCGCTGGTCGAAGTCATTTGGAGTGCTTCTATGGCTTGACGTGGTTGTTGTATCTTGGGAGATGATTGTCGAAAAATCGTTAGTATCGATGTGAGGCAAATTCATCTTCAGGAAATAGTTATACTCGCCTCGGCCAATCGCATCACTTACATTTAATTTTTTCTAATTTCATTTCTACTTGATTTTAGAAAATGATTAATTTCATTTATATGGTTTATACAAGGTTTGATATGAAAAATCATATGTTTTAATTCAAGAATGGAAATGATCATATTCAATAATCATTGATTAGTTTCTCAAACTCCATTTCGGTAGGTCGAAACCTTGTTTCGATTTCGTGAACATAAACGGTATATTTTTTGTGAATATAATATGCACATAATCGGTATATTTCCCAACAATCTTAAGATGAATCCATTTTTGTGAATTTTATATTTTGATAAGAAATTTACATGACTTGACTAAGTGGCTTGATAACATATAAAATCTATTTTATATGCCGGACTATGGAATTGTACGTGTATGCATGTGTGAGATTTAAATTTGTTATTGCATGAATTATTTACTATTCACGTCATTTTTACAGTTATGCTCCATTGGGTATTATTTTGATTAAGTCTTATTCGTTCACGTATCGATTGAATTCCAAGAATTCAGTTTGTTTAAAAGATTTAATTATGAAGGGCTTGAGTTCTTTTGTCTTCAAGCCATGGCAGTTTAATTTTCAAAAGCATTATGTCTATTCCTTTTCTCAAAATATGGCGAATGACATGTGAATAGATGCTTACATGAAATTATATATTGAGAGTATAATGATAGTAAAATATTCTCTAATTTGGGTTTGTTAAAATGCAACATATTCGAGATTCAAGATAATGAATAACTTTGGTCTTCTTTTACCTTATGTGGACACTTCTTTGTATGAATGATTGTACTCAAACCAACGGCCATTAGTGGGAGAAGGCTGCCAAACCAAATTTAATTTCTTCCATCATTCTTTATTTAACAATGGGCTTTGAAAACACGTGGGTGACCAATTTTCATCTGTGTTGGCTGTTGCTATTGGTTTTGGAAGTGCATGGTGCAGTTCCGGCAATTGTTTAATTTAATTAATTGTGGTAGTGGCAATTCATGTAGTGATGATGATATTGCAATGTCATCTCTTATAATATGAAGTGCACGGACTCCCTTGAGACATTGACATTCCTATAGATGGAATACATTTATACAATGGATGTATAAATGTTTGGAATATAAGTTGCTATTCCTTCACTTTGGTCATGATGAATTGGATATTGTTAAAACCAACTCGAGTCCAATAATGAATGGATGGAAATAAGGAAATTATTCCTAACCATTGGACATATAAGGATGTCAATTATTTGATGAAAGTATATGAACTTTAATGATGACTCATTTGATTGGAATATGATAATGGCATAGTAAATTAGTTGGTTAAAATTTCATATCTTATTGAAATTATACTAACTTTGACTATGATGATAACCTCAATTAATTTGATAAAATTAAGTGAGATGATTTAAGTGGATATCATTATTTAGTAATGAGAATTAAGCCACTTAATTATTTGAAATTGTAGAAAATTGTGTAGAATATTATAAAATATTCTAGACTCAATTTAGATGAAAATGTGCGTCATTTCATATAAAAAAACCATGACTTTTGATATAATTATTTTCCAATGGGTATGTCTCTTCATAGAGATTATTCCAAGAGGTATGTCCTTTTATAGGATTGTGTCTTTTGAGAACATAACTTTTCAACCGATGATTGAAATGAAACTATCATGTGAAATATCACAAATGTGATAAGTTGCATATGTTTGAAGAAGTTGTAATGCTTAGTCCTCTTTATTGTTGAATTTGACTCCAATCATTAAATCAATTAAGTTGGTATATGTTTTGAAAGCATTGCAGGTCTATATGATGGCCTTGATTTAATTTGAATGATCAAATTAAAATAATTGGATTAAAGTACGTTATATGCAACTTTAATTGAAATAAATTGTGAATCAACAACCACTACTTTGAAAGTATATAGACTTTCACGAAGCACTCGATACCGATATTATCTAAGAGAAAAATGAAAATAACTATAAAAGAGTTGCTGAATTCTAAGTTCAAGTATAACCCAAGAATGTGGGGGGTTAAATTTAATGCTTGTGATCTTGAAATGGAAAGTTCAAAACTTGTGGATGCAACATTATTAGAATGCATATGTATTCCTAATTGAGGAATTGTGGGGGTAACTCGATTTAACAGTTACGTTTGCTTCTATCTCATAATCACAGAACGATATCTATGAAGGTAGAAAGATAGAAAACTCTTATACTAATTATAAGGATGATATATACTAAGTCTAAAGTGGATGAAATGTGTTGTAAAGCTGATTATGTCGTTTGTTTAGACATGCAAGAACAATTGGAATTTATGAAAAATATTCATAAAGTTCAAATGCATGGTAATGTTTCAATGATGATATTGAATACCCATGATTCTGAAATCCACTAGTAAAAGTGATTGACTAGTGTAGTGTTTGAAAGAAATCCTCCAACCGTGTTTGGAAATTGATAAAGCTAATAAGAAGCATGTAGTTTCATGAAAGGATTTCTTGGCGGTGACAATTTTTATCTATTGAATGAAATCGATCGTTTGCTAGCAATAATTGATAAGATACTAAATCACATGTAATGGTAGGTCTAGAAGAATAAGTCATAGACATAATACCATGAAGCAGTTGATCTCAATGGTGTAAACTTGTGGTACCTTTAAAGAGATTTACTAAGAGAGATCAAGAATACTGCATATCGAAGGGAATGACGTAAAGCCTACTACGTTAGAGTCCTTGTAATGGTAACCCTACCTTGTTGACTGGAGATCCCAAGATTTTGGTTCAAAGGGACAATTAAGTTATGATGATTCCATAAAACACTAAGGAAAATAGTTTCCTAACTCATTCCTATGATATTAAAGTGCTTTCTGCAGAGTTGCAAGATGTTAAGATAATCTTTTAATGATTCATATATCTTGATTAAGTCAAGTGGAGTAGGGTAGAATACTTTTAATAGGAGGTCACCTATGTGAGTGTGAAGTGTGGCCGCTTCAATGAGAATTATTTAAGGCTTAAATTCTCTAAACACTCGCAGAACAAAGAAGGGTTCAGAGCCAAAATGAACCAAGTCATGAGAACCATGAACGGTTTAGAGAAGACATTGTGTGAGTATCGTTGTCTTGACTTACACTAAAGGCTGAATGGTTCAAGACATCAAGTTCGCCAATTAGCCAAGTAAGTTCGATAATATTTCACTAAGGGAGGTTCAAGGTCAGAAGCTACCTTCCCTGATGCAGTGTTTTTTCGCACACTCTCTACATTGCATCATATCATCGCATTTTCGTATGCGTATCCAATTTTCATTCATGTGGAGGATTGTAGGAATTGGTTCAAATAAATAACCAAAAGTTGGAAAATAACAAGGTGTGTAAAAGTGAAAAATGAAAAGGTGTGACTACGTGTCAACTTCGACTAAATATTCGGATTTGATCCGATGGTCAAATTACAAAAGTAAATAGACTAACTTATTCTACTCGTCGAGTAGATCGTCATGGTATATTCGAAATCTCGAAACCAATTCCGGATGAATGAGAAATTGCGGACCAAAGTTGAAAGAAATGAAGTGTTTCAACTTTTCGAAAGGATGCAATTTTTGGCCAAGTGTTACAACTTTTTGAAATGATACATGTTTTGGCCCACACTACTTCATTTGCAACCTTACTACATCTATAAATAGAACCCTATGTACATAATTTTGAGTATACTAATTGCATTGAGCATTCATTCTCCTCTTGCAATTCTCTCATTTCTAATTTCATAGCTTTTTCATGCATTTCCTTGGTAAAGAGGAAATTCTGTTCGAATTCGCTGGTCGAAGCCATTTGGAGTGCTCCTATGGCTTGATATAGTCGTTGTATCTTGGGAGATGATTGTCGAAAAACAGTTAGCACCGATGCGGGGCAAATTCATCTTAAGGAAAGAGTTATACTCGCCTCGACCAATCGCATCAATTACATCTAATTTTTTCTGATTTCATTTCTACTTAATTTTAGAAAATGATTAATTTCATTTATATGGTTTATGCAAGGTTCGATATGAAGAATCATATGTTTTAATTCAAGAATGATAATGGTCAGATTTGATAATCATTGGTTAGTTTCTCAAACTCCATTTCGATAAGTCGAAACCTTGTTTCGATTTCGTGAATTTAAATGGTATATATTTTGTGAATATAATATGTACATGTTGTTTTAATCCAACCTGCAACCACACAACAAAGGTTAATGAAGGATTAAATCAAAATAAATGTAATGGAATTCAAGAAACCAAAAATGAAGCAGTGAACTAAAATGTAATGGAAGAAAATGAAACGAAATCCCCCTTTTTAATTCGGCTCAGAAATCTTCGACCCAACACCACAAAGGTAACTTCAATTGGGAGACTTTTTCATTCACGAAGAAGAAAAGGAACACCACAAAGGTCGACTTCGGTTTTCACAGAGAAGGAAGAAAAGTTCTCACGCTTGGAAGAAGAAGGCAGCCGACTTCTCTCTTTATTTCAAATTGGTTGAGTGTTTGGATATATTAAAACTCTTGTATATTATCACGAGGGAAATCAAATCTCCAAGATAACAGGGAAGTTTAAATTTGAGTCCAACAGAAACAGTAGGGATAGGATAATTATCACGAGATAATTATTTGCAACCAATTCTATCTTTTGTGATTTCATTTATCTCCATAGTCGGGTATTGAGCATCTAGCCCAATGGGCTGATTTCCTCCAAATACCCAACACAATTGGGTTACATTAATTGTGGTGTGGGTCTAATATGTTCTTCAATATTAGGCTTATAGCCTATGAAGTTAAACGGGCCTCGATTTTCATCATTGCCTAGGGGATTTGGGTATCACTTACCAAAAAATACCCAACAATCTCCACCTTGATACCAAATCATCCTGCAAGTTAGATAAGATAACAAATAACTTAAAGAAAAAAGGAACTTACAAGTTTGTACCAATGTTTAGAAGATCAAGGCAGCTTCTAAATTTTACTAATGGGAGCACTTTAGTTCCCATGTCTGCAGGATTATATTCTGAAAGGATTTTCTCAAGTTTTACCAGTTCTTGAGAAACCATATCTCTAATGAAATGCAATCTAACATCTATATGTTTAGTACGTTCATGAAAGACAGGATTTTTGCATAGGTGAATAGCAGATTGACTATCAGAATATATTGTCACATTGTTATCAAAAACACCAAGTTCATTTAATACACCTTTAAACCACAAATATTCTTTAAAGGCTTCAGTAGCAGCAATATATTCTGATTCAGTAGTGGATAAAGCAACAACATGTTGAAGTTGAGATTTCCAACTAACACAAGAATTACACAAAATAAACACATAGGAAGATGTAGATTTCCTATTATCTCTATCACCAGCATAATTAGCATCAGTAAATCCTTTCAATTTTATTTATTCGTTACTAAACTTATATATCAAGCCAATATTGCATGTTCCTTTCAAATACCTAAACAGTCATTTCAAGGCTTCCCAATGTTTAGGACCAGGGTTGGACATATACCTGCTAAGTATACTAACAACAAATGCTAAGTCAGGTCTAGTACACACCATTAAATACATCACAGAACCAATGGCATTGGTATAAGGAATATTTTTCATATATTCCTCTTCTTCTTCATTAGCAGGTGATTGTTCTTTAGATAATACAAAGTGATTAGCTAAAGGCAATGTAACAGGTTTGCAATCATTCATGCCAAATTTCTTCAAGATTTTCATGATGTATGGAGTCTGATGCAAAGATAAAATTGAATTAGACCTATCTCTTTGGATTTCCATGCCTAAAATTCTTTTAGCATTACCAAGGTCTTTCATATCAAATTCATTACTCAAAGTCATTTTTATGTCATTTAACAATTTCAAGTTGGGACCAATTAAAAGCATATCGTCCACGTATAGCAATAAAAACACACAGTTATCATTTTTAGCATTTCCTTGATAGTATAAGCAATGATCAAATTCACTCCTTTTAAAACTAACAGTTTTAACAAAAGAATCAAAACGTTTGTACCATTGTCTGGGAGATTGTTTTAAACCATACAGAGAGCGTTTAAGAAAGCACACATGATCAGATTTTTGTTTATTTTCAAAACCTTTAGGTTGATCCATAAAAATCTTTTCATCAAGTTCACCATGCAAAAAAGCAGTTTTAACGTCAAGTTGTTCAAGTTCCCAATTAAAATGTGCAACTAATGCAA